>NC_091952.1:128283283-128583283 GCF_031021105.1 Erythrolamprus reginae | reverse complement strand
GGAACAAAATATATACATCCAAGGTGATTGTCTGTTCAGATTAAAAACATTCAACCTATTTTGCATGGTCAAACCTCATCTCTTTTGTTAAAGTTCAAATGTCAGTTTTCTATTGAATTAATTATTGTAGTCTGTTGTAAATATGGATCTATTTATGTCATGAAAAAAAAAGTCAAACCCAGGCCTCTAAAGCTTTATCTATGGTCAAAATCGGATTAATTCAAAACTATGACTGATTCCAAAACTAAAATAAAATAAAATACCATCACCAGAGATGAAAATTAGATTCAGCAGAATTATCTGGATCTTGCCATTAAATAAAGCAGAGTTGTACAGTACTTGGAATGGAAAAGATAAAGAGCCCATTTGGAAGGGCAATATTGTTCATGCTCCTTTCCTTCTATTCAACCCTTCCTTATAAGAAGTTGAAACAATGTAGACTTTTTTTTTACTAAGTACAAAAATATGACAATTGGAGGGAAACAACATTACAGATAATAAAGTCTGTAAATACTATTTGTGCTTAATACATATTTTTGTGCTAATTTTGTGCAGTCTGATTTTGGGAGAGCTCTCTTGTTTGTGCAAAACTCTGAAATTGAGAGATGTTTCCTGATGTAAGATTACTCCTAACTTGCATGTTATTCATTCAATGGGAAACATTATTTTTACTACTGAACTTCAATAGAAAATTTCTTAGCAACTAGATTCATGGGGTTAACAGAATCTGAAATCACTCCAATACCATCGCATAAATAATATTCAAAAATAGTTCTGCATATACCAATAATTGCCCTCATGTCTTTTAAAATGTATAATGAATCAGAACAAGTTATTTTGCATCGAGAAGGTATCAGTTCAACATTCTTGTCTCCTTAAAACTAAAATTTCCTTTTTTATAGGAGTAACTAAGTCAGTCATTATTTTTGATTATTATTGATGGAACCTATCAGTTGCATCTTTTGATGCAAAATGTATCCTTGAATTCTCTGTATTCTGTCTGAATCTATGTTTTATGGCCAACCTTCTGTTCCTAGTTCATTACAAAAAGAGAAAACACAGCAAGAGAGCAAAAAAGTTTGCAAACTTAACTATCAGCTAGCACCCTTTACAGCTGATAAACATTTAAAAAGAGAAGAAGCCTACTATGGTTAGATGGTTTTTATGAATAAACAAGGGTTTATTCCCTTGAGAAAGGATACAAAATCATAAACAAAGGAAAAATGTACAAAGGGGAACAAACTGTGAAAGAGTTTGTACCAAACGGGTACCATGACGTTGTATATAAAAACTGGAAACCCGGGGTTGGAAAACAGATTTTCCTACCAAGAAAATCTTTGGACTCTCCCTACTTCCATTTTGGCCAGTGAACGAGGATCTTGTTGTTGTTGTCAGGCACACTCTGAATGTGTGTGTTCATCTGTTCTCAGCCAAGTGGTTAGAAAAATGGCTGGTCATGTTCCTGTCCTGTTTGGTTGAAATGCCACTCTTTATGCACAAAAGGTTTCTAAAGGCCTTATAATACTTCATTCCAGAAAATTATTTTATGAACTTTTAATTAAAAATAAAACAAGAACGCAGTACCAAAACCAGTCAAAATCAGTCCTTACCTTAATCTGCAGTCCCCTGAACAGTTTGGGCTTGTCGCTCTTGACAAAAGCTAGAATTCAAAGGCAAGAAAAAGACATTCCAAACATTTCAAAATTTCTCCAGATAAATACTGTATCTGTTTTTAGGCATTACGGGCTTCACATTTTCACATACCGATTTAAACACCTAATTGGAAAGCAAAAATGAACATTACCCTGAACATTACATGTTAAAGAGAGCTGAAGGAGAGCAAATACCTTTTGAGGAAAATGGGCAGCAACTGAATTTATGATTAGTGCCACAGGATATGGAAAAAGGGAGCACCCACAGCTAGTCCTTGACTTACAACAGTTCATTCAGTGACTGTTCAAAGTTACAACAGCATTGAAAAATGTGACTTGTGATCGTTTTTCAGTTACCACCTTTGCAGAAACCCCATGATCATGTGATCAAAATTCAGATGCTTGGCAACTGGTTCATATTTATGACCGTTCCTGTGTCCCAAGGTCACATGATCACCTTTTGTGATCTTCTACCAAGCAAAGTCAATGGGGAAGCCAGATGCACTTAACAATCGGGTTATTGACTTAACAGCTGCAGGGTTCATTTAACAACTGTGGCAAGAAAGGTCCTAAATTGAGGCAAAACTCACTTAAGAAGTGTCTCACTTAACAACAGAAATTTGTGACTCAATTGTAGTTGTAAGTCGAGGACTATCTGTGTTAATCACTCTAAATTTTGCAGTGGTTCTCAATCTAAGACCGTGGGAAAAGACAAATTTCCCATGGTGTTAGGAACTAAAGCTTCTATTTTGGCGCCTTGGAACAATCAGGAGTTTACAGTGGAGCAATCAGGAGTTTACAGTGGAGGGTGTCCCTCTGACCTACCTGTCAATCAGCTTAAAGCTCTGTTGGAAGAATTGGCGCTAGACGTATGGTTGGGGGTCACCACAATATGAGGAACTGTATTAAGGGGTCACGACTCACGGCATTAGAAAGGTTGAGAACCACTGAGTATTCACAGTAATTCCTTATTCATTTTTTCCTACCTGATGTAGAGATGCAATTATTTTCCATGTTAATATTTTTACAGGAAGTCCTTGCCTAGTGACTGTTTGAAGTTATGATGGGTGTTCCCAGAGCTACTTGTGACTCAGTTTTGATGGACTCATGCATTTTGAGCACTTGGCAACCAGCGGGGACTTGCAACATTCTGCAGTCACATGACTGCAAATTTTGACTAAGGCTGGTTTCCAGCACTCACTACTCATTTCCAGCAAATAAGGACCACTGGAGAAGATGGCTTTGTTTTAAGACCATGGTGTTCACTTAGGAACCACAACCTCAATTACTGACACAAAAAAGACTGTAAATTTGGGTACTTGAGGTCCCACTTAATGACTGCCACAACTTACAGCACAATTACAGGCTTAACTGCAGTCGTATGTTAAGAACTACCTATAATACCGTGCTTCCCCCCAAATAAGATCTAACTTATAAGCCCTAGCATGATTTTTCAGGATGCTCACAATATAAACCCTATGCCCAAAATAAGCCCCAATTAAGAACATCAGCCAGATCGACTCATTTAGTACCGTATTCCCCCCAAAATAAAACCTAACTAGAAAATAAGTCCCTATGCATCTTTTGGAACAAAAAGTAATATAAGACAGGTCTTATTTTTGGGGAAACATGGTATACTATATTCATAGCCATAGTATTGTAGTCTATCATCCTGACCCATGTATGAGAGCTAAGTCACCTGTGTGTACAGAATGCAGACAGGCAACATCAGGAAATCTGGGCCCCTGCCTATGTTAGTTATCTGGCTAGATTTGCATATAACATTAAATCATGGCTTAGCAAAGCTCTGCTGAATAATACACAGCTATTTATTTCTTAAATTTACTTATATGCCATGGAATTGTGATATAACTGTCTCATAGCAAGTCTTCAAAAAAGAAATAAAATTACCATTATCAGAAAATCAAACTAAAAAAAATCAAGAAACAATAATACACAAATAAATAAAAGCCAATTCCAGATGGCACTCAACGTCCAATGTCCTTTAAAAAAGTTCAACCTTCACAAACTCCCAGAAACCATTGCTAAGAGGATCAAGTCAGCTTTTAGAGCAGGGATCCCCAGCTCTCAGTCCGTGGATGGCATCAGTTTACAGTATGCCAACAACCAATCCATGCAAACAAATGAAGCCCCATCCGTGGGGATGCAGGTAGCATGCAAACAATGTCCCCCCTACGGTCCACGGAAAAATATTTTTCTACAGAACCAGTCTCTCTGTTGCCCTAAAGGTTGGAGGCTACTGTTTTAAAGGATGCTTCACAACATGGGTTGGAAAAATATATATTGGGGGGGGGGGGGGGAGAGAATTGGCTCTTGTCCCCTTCATCTCACAAATATGGTATGGTATATCAACCACAATGGCTAAATTCACACAGTACGCTAAATCAAATCCAAATAAATCCTATTATGTGTAATGCAATGAGTAAACTCAAAAACAATCTGGGAGATCAGCATTAAGTTATCCAGATGAGATGCAAATTTGCTTTGTTGACTGAAGGATTAAAAGCTTGCAATGTTTATCACAGTGGCATGGAACATTTCATCAACTCAAAGATATTCCTTTGTAGACAGATTTCTCTTTTGCTTTTTCGGGAACATTAGTAGACCAGATATCACTATGCCAAGAACAAAATAAAACAGAATGATAGAAATAACAATGCTGATCTCCAGCTCTGTGTGATGTCAGTTCAAAACTCTAAGACATATTGTAGAGTTGGCAGCTTCCCCACCCTAAGCAAAAATGAACCGAGTCACCTTCTGGATTAAGAAAAGGCAGTAAACAACCTGCTTTATTTTCTGTTGAGACATTCTCAATGTGTGATCTGAGGATGAGTAAGCAGCAGAAAATTTTAATTTAAAAAATGAAAAATGAAAAATGCTGTTTCCACCAAAATAAATGGAGATTTGATTGAAAGAAAAGAGATATTTGTCCTAACACAGAAGCAATGAACCTGTGTCATAATAGCAATAGGTTAAATTGAGGAAATGCATGTGGAATTAATTCTCAGTCTTCAGAGAAAAAAGCAAGAAAGTCCAGTTGCCTCCTGAAAAAGCACCTTTGGGACAACCATGACCTGGATGACTAAGAATCTCTACAGGCCTTTAGTTATACAATTTGGGATAAACATCCTTTGAATGATGTGGGAGTAGCAATCGATTTCCAGAGGGAACAAAATTGCAGACTACTCTGAGGACACAGATAAACCCCCAAGTGCTTCAACAACCCTCTAAAAGGATGCAAATGACCAGCTGTCTTCAAGGAATAGAAATCCTTCCATTCTCTATCATCTGTTCAGAGCTGAATAAGCTCTTGGATGATTTTTTTCAAAAGAAAAAACAAGAAAGTCCAGTTGCCTCCTGAAAAAGCATTTTTGGGACAACCATGACTGAGAATCTCTACAGACTCAATTTGATACAGTCATTCCTGTATCAAGACATTCCCGTTAAACAGAAAGAATGATTATATAAAAAAATAAAAATAATCAATGTGCAATACAGAAAACAAATGTCCTAGTTTTGGGATATTCAGCAAAGAAATAAGTGGGTGCCACCAGACAAAAGTCAAGTTAAAGAAAGAAAGACAGTGCTTTGAGAGCCTTGGCAATAACAAACTATATAATCCAAAACAATCTAAGAATATTCCATCTTTTAAAGCAACAGAATGACCATCTAGCCTCATGTTCAATTATAGTTATTCAAGTGACATGTAAGAAACAAAGAAATCTCTCAGAACAAAACCAATATTTCTTCCCTAGGAAATGGCTGGCTGCAATTTAAGACCTTAGAGATGCTGAATAGAACAGCTGTAACAAAATCTCTTACATCCAACAATTCTTAGAAATCTTTTTAAACGTTTGCAAAGCAAAATGTCTTCTCACTCCTGCTCTTCAACGTGCATGCGCTATCAGCGCTACTGTTTTCTTCTATTTCTGTTGTTTCCGACTCTGAAATCACTCTTCGTTATTTGTTTAATTTATTTAATATTTGCGCCACCTCTCGTGTCAGGAATAATAGTATCCTGAAGCAATCATTCTTACAGCTGCCAGCAACCTCCTCCCACCCTGTTATCGTGTATCCAACAGCCAACTCTCAATTAGCATTGACAGAATGATTTGGCCTGAGAGATATTTTAAAAATAGTCAGGGCAAGGAAGGGAACGCTGCAAAGTGGGAGATAGAAAGCCTTTTACACACATATCTGTCTCCCTGTGCACATGCACATCTATATAAAAACCAAGTAGAATGTAATGTGGATGTTTAAAAGCCCACACATTACAGGCATGCATGGAAAGCTACTGCCTATTCAAGAGAAAAACTCAAGGCCTTGGCAACTTCCCTCTCAGTCCCTTTTCTGATTCAGTTTCTATCAGAAAAGAACAAAATTCTCACCTCCCGACTCTCCTAAAAGGGGAAAAGAAATAACTTGAAGAGCAACTTGAAATTTCTAATTCAACAAACAAAAACCTGAATTAGACAGGATGGAAAAATATTGGGGCATGGATTCTGGGAAAGAAAGATTACCCCCCCCAAAAAACAACACCTAACAAAAAAACCCCAAACCCCCAAAACAAAACTGAACTGCAACTCCTATTACCCTTCATCACTGGTCATGCTCTCTAATACTGATAGGAACAAGAGTTCAGAACAAGAGAAGAGGTTCTGGAGGAAATCCTGACTGAAGTGACCATCCCTTATAAATTATTTGAGTATATGCGCATACTTTGTCAGACTAGCCATTCCTTCAGGACCTAAACCAATAATGGGCTGTACTGACACTGAATTTGGAAAAGAAATTCTGCATTTTCACTTACCCTGAACCTGAGGGAACCTCCCCAATTTTCATCCGCACACTTCAAGGATTGCTCCTGCATAGAGCTGTAAGAGGTAAGAAACACATAGTAATACCCCGATCCAACATTATTGCTTGTCATGTGAAACATCAATTTAACTTTATACATATTTAATTTTAAATACAAAAATTACCAAGATAATTGATACGTGCGCCTGAATTTTCTGTTCAGGGATTTGGTTTTGCAAGAATAAAGAGCACCTTAAATAAATCACTAACTAACTAACTAATGCGGCACATTACCATTAAAAAAACTGCCGACGCTGTATCCATTTCACGCAAAAATTATGCAGAGCAAACATTCCCGTAGGAGACACTGAAACCCTGGGCAGATGTCTAGGGAAAAATATTGGAAGGACAAGAGCTAACATACTTAATGAGAATTTTATTTAGATGCCATTCTAGATAGAGTGATAATCATACTATTACATTCAGTTTATGCTATAGGAATTCTGGCCCTTTTATGATTTTTAAAACCATTGTAGGTTGACTTAAAAGTTACCTAAAAAGGGTTCATAGCCACAGCAGCAATGAATTTATTTCATTCCAGTAGTATGTTCTGTGACCTGCTGAAGGGAGCATGGAAACTATCCTCTTGGCTGGTAGTCCTCGGGTTATGAAGGCAATTGAGACTGGAATTTCCTTCACTAAAGGATTCAGTTATAAAGTGTTCACCTAACTGTACTGCTCAGCAACATTGTCTTGGCAGTCCCTGTGGCCATCATTAAGTGAGGGTCTTGCATGACCATTTTGTGGGAAGAGGTACTGCAATCACATCCAAGCAAGCAGCTGATAGGCAAGAGCTACAGATGGGCAGCAGTGGTGGGTTCCTACCGGTGCGGTGCAGTGCGCCGCTCTGGTAGTTGTCTGCCGATCGTGCAATTCTGGTGCAATGGCTCCAGTCGTGTGCCACCATCTTTTTTTATAATTTTACATGATTTTCAGTTTTCTGTGCATGCGCAGAAGGAAAATCATCTCTCTGTGCATGCACAGAAGGAAAATCACGCTGAGGATGCGTGCGAGTGCACAACATCATAATGCACATACAGTTCACCGGTAGGAAAAGGTAAGGAACCCGCCTCTGGTAGGTAGGTACTATGGAGTATGGGCGGGCAAGTACTGTATGGAGGTGCTATAGCAGTGATGGTGAACCTTTTTTCCTCGGGAGCTGAAGGAGCATGCCCGCGCAATTGCACATGTGAGTACCTACACCCATAATTCAATGCCTGGGGAGGGAAAAAACAGCTCCCCCTGCCCCCCTCTGGACACCGAAAATGGCCTGTTTCCCAAATTCTGGTGGGCCCAGTAGGCTTGTGTTTCACCCTCTCCAGGTTCCAAAGGCTTCCCTGGAGCCGAGGGAGGGTAAAAACGCTCTCCCCCACACCCCCACAGAGGCTCCCTGGAAGTCAAAAGAGCCCTCCCAGAGCCTCTGTGCGAGCCAAAAATAAGCTGGCCAGTACGCGCATGCATGTTGGACCTGAGCTATGGCAACGGCCCATGTGCCAGCAGATATGGCTCTGCGTGCCACCTGTGGCACCCGTGCCATAGGTTCGCCATCACTGTGCTATAGAGTGAGGGAGAGCATTACAAAGTGCAGGAGGGAATGAATGCTATAGGCCAACACTATGAAGTGCAAGGGTTACAGCTGGGCACTACAGAAAATGGACAGGTGGGAGCTACAGAGTATGAGATCCCCATGATGCCTGGGGGCTCCTTGCAAGAAAAAGCAGCAGGGAAAAACTTGCGACCTTCTTCTGCCTTCCCCACTGACTTTGCTTCGCAGAAGGCAGCAGAAAAGGTTCTAACTGATAAATACATGACTGCAGGGCACTTTAACCACAGTAATTGTGATCATGGCACTGTGGGAAACTTATGACAGCCACAAATTTGAAGACCAGTCGTAAGCCTTCTCACTCAGTACCATTTTAACTTTGAATGTTCACTAAATGAACAAGGGGCATTGTAACCCGAGAAGTACCTGTACATTCGCAGCACAAAGTGTTCAGATCATAATGATTTGCTATTTGTGACACTGGCTATTGTTGTCTGTTTCAGAATCCAATGTAAAGTTTCCATTTGCGATTCAAAGCTTCTAAGGTGAAAACCCATTATTAGCTGAAAGACTGCCTGTATATGTATAAGATCCTGGGCAATCGCTTAGATCAGAGTCTGAAGTTCTATTCTCTGGCCCACCAGTGTTAGGCTAATGGGTACCAGGAGGTAGATTTTTCAGTGCTCCCCTCACTGAATCTTAGGGATGGTTTATTTTGAGCAGCATTTGATGTTATAAAATGTTTACCCACGTGTTGCTGTTCTACTTTGTATGTTGCCTTCAGTACATCCTGATACTACGCCTCTATAAAATACATACCATATTTTTCAGAGTAGAAGATGCACTTTTTCCCCTCCCTAAAAGAGGCTGAAAATTCAGGTGTGTCTTTACTCTGAATGCAGCTTTTTCCCAAGCTTCCCCCCCCCAGCTCTAACTAGGTGCTAACGATCTTCCCAGCTCTTCTCTTGCAGGTTCTTTCATTGTTACTGTCTGCAAGGAATGTTTTCCAAGCCCTAAGTCTTTGCAGCTTTTTTCCTTCTCTAACTTGCTCCATATAAGGTTCTTTCCAGCCCTAACCAGGTGCTAACAATGTTCCCAGCACTTTCCCCTCTTTAATTGTTTCTCTCTGCTAAGAATGCAAAGCCCTAAGTCTTTGCAGGGTTTTTTTCATTGCTCTAACATGCTCCAAATGTTTCTTTCCAGCCCTAATCAGGTGCTAACGATGTTCCCAGTTCCTACTTGCTTGCAAGCTCTTTCACTGTTACTCTCTGTGAATAATGTTTTCCATACCCTGTCTTTGTAGGTTTTTTTAAAATTGTTCTACTTGCTCCGAATATTTTTTCCCCAGCCCTAACCAGGTGCTAACAAGGTTCCCAGGTCTTACCGGCTTGCAAGATCTTTCATTGTTACCTTTTGAGAAGAATGTTTTCCAAGCCCTAAGTCTTTGCAGTTTTTTTCATTGCTCTACTTGCTCAGAATTTTTCTTTCCAGCCCTAACCAGGTTCAAACAATGTCCCCAGCTCTTACTGGCTTGCAAACTATTTCATTGTTACTCTCTCCAAATAAGGTGTTTTTAAAACCCTAACCAGGTGATAAAATAATGTGCTGAAATTGACCAGACTAAGGATGCTAGCCAAATGAATATCTGGTAAGCAGATTATTTTCCCTATTTTGCTCCCAAAAAACTAAGGTGTGTCTTATACTCTGAAAAATATGGCAATTCATTTCATCGGAATAAACCAATTAATTCTAACTCCAAACTAGTTCAAGCATGGTATGATTAGCAATGCTTTTGATCATCACTACAGTGCTGCCTACTGTTCCGTTGGGTGGGGAAGCACAAAACATAGGGAACATAACAGTCAGGCAAAAGCGTTAGAAGCTGCCAGATTACCCTTGCGATCCTTTCAGTGATTACTCTTGGGAATCCCTTGCCTTCCAGATAAAGGAATTAACAGGGCAAAAGGTATAATAAGGACTGAGATATAAAATCACGAACATGATTTCATTTAATAACGCGACACGTCTACAAGAAAATGTATGTGGCTGTGTTACATCAGAGAGACAAATTTAACCCAATGGAGCCAAAATGCAGAAATTCGTGCAGTAGCTAAAACATACCAACGAAAACGATGCATGGTATTTTGGAAATGCAGATAAAAGCGAAGGCTTACTCAAAGGTACTTAGCTTATTTAGATATTTGCAGTTTATAAACATGCAATTTTATTATTTGTACCAATATCCAATTGCTATATATCCAAAAATATTTGTACCAATATCCAATGCTGTATATCCAAAAATATTGACATCAGGTATATTTAAATCCTTCTGGTTTCAAAGGGAGAGTTATGCAGATTTTTAACAGCTAAATCTTAAATATGTACTCTGGTGGGAAGTTTATACCTGAAAGTTAAATATTCCATTGAAATCAGCGAGGCAGGGAAATGCTTAATTCTTGCTCAATCGCACCTCTGTGCCTGGATCAGTCTTTCCTTTAAATCAGACATTTACTGTAGCTGGCTTGTATCTTCTCATTAGAAAAATAAAAAAAAGAGAGCATATAAGCATTTTAAAACCAGCGTCTTGAATTTCACCATAATTTAGAAGTCTAAGCTTATATTTATTTCTATATTTCACTAAATGATCTCTTCTGAAATCTTGGCAGATTCATGAATAATGCATAAGGTAAACCAACTCCAAGAGAGCTGAGAATTCTGAGCTGAATGTTGATTGCAGGACCTGAGAGACTCATGATCAAATCCCTATACAACTATGAAGCTAACAGAGTCATCTCAGAATAGTCAACGTTTTAACTATGCATCATCCACTGCATTAGACTGAGATGAAAATAAAATTGTAAGTACATTTTCAAGGAAGAAGAGGAATAAAGTTCATGCTAAGAAGGAAGCTGGGATGAAAAGTCAAGGAACAAAATCCTGGCCTTTCCTCATTCTACTGATACAATACAGATAGTCTTTGACTTACAACAGTTCATTTAGTGACTGTTCAAAGTTGCAAGCGCACTGAAAAAAAGGGACTTATGACTGTTGCAACATCTCCATGGTCACATGAACCAAATTCTGATACCTGTCCACCAATTCATATTTATGACGGTTGCAGCGTCCCCTCTTGGGACTTTCTGACAAGCAAAGTCAATGGGGAATGCTGGTTCACGTAACAGCCATCTTACTAACTTAACAAGTGCAATGATTCACTTTTAACAACCGTGAAAAGAAAAGTTGTAAAACCTGTCAAACCCACTTAACAAAGTTTCACTTAGCAACAGAAATTTTAGGCTCAAGTGTGGTCCAAAACTTGAGGAGTACCTGTCTTTGTAACTCAAGTTTGAAATGAGGGGGGTCCTTGGTGCTCTATGAGCTTGGTTGTTTTCTTGCAGATATTTCATTACCCAGATGAATACCCACCATCAGTGCTAGCAAGGAAGTCCCATTAATTACTAGCACTGATGATACTACCTAGCATGGGTAATGAAACATCTACCAAGCTCAGAAAGCGACAAGGACCCCTCATTTCCTAATTCTAGATGGAACCTATAGTTAGGACTCTGTCCGTAACTGTTGGGTTGGCAATATATTGGCTGCAGGTGTTGCTAGAGTTTATAGCTTATTTCTCTGAGTCACCCTCTCTGTTTCCCTTTATCTGGCTACTCACTGTTAGATTTGCTCAACATTTTCTCTGCAATCTCTCTGTATCATAGTTATATATTATAGCTAAAAAGTGTTTAGGCTTGATATCTTTGTTTACTGATTATGACAAAGACAACTGGTAAGAAAGACTATGTACTTACTAATATTTGGATTGTTATTCTGACTATTATGTGTATGACTTTAGACTGCTTATCTGAACATGTTATTTCTCAAAGTAAATTTTAATTCCAGTTAGCATATCTGTATGTGGCTGAGTACTTAGCCACAACTGATCTCAATATAAACGTTTCTGTGTGTGCACCATCTTGGTAAATAAGGATTACTCTGCTCATACATTAACACCTATCACGTGTCTAGCCTTATTACAGGATCTTCTCCTCCTAGGATCACTGACAACATGGTGATTGACTATCAAGGCTCTACTGTATCTCTGATCTAGCAGTTAAACTTCCAAGAGAATATCAACATTTTATTTGGGATGAAAGCATAAAAAAATGAAGAACAATAGGAATGAGTACTTAGTCATAACTATCTATCTGTCTGTTTTGCAATGACTACTATTTTGATAAAGTCTGTAGCAGAAGCCCAGAGGCATACGGTCTAAAGGAAATGAAGAATTAGGAGTCAAAATCCTTTAAGGTGACAGCTATATTTTAATTACCATAGCAGAATGAAACTGACTTTAAAATGAAGCTAAATCAGGTCATGCAAATAATATTAGCCTAAAGCACTAAACACATTCTACTGTATTATCAGTTTCTCGAACTGGCAGTTCTTCATGGAACTTGGTTTAAATTATTCTCAAAGATCTGTTTTCAAGTATTTCTGTCCCTCTTCATCTATTCCCTTCATATGTAGGGATGGGGTGCTTTTATTGTTTTGTTTTTGAAAGATAACATCTATTGAAAAGGGAAATTATAAAAACTTTGTAGAAATAAATTCCTTACATCATAATATTAATATTGATCATGCAAGAGTACTTTTACAAAAAAGGCATTGGGATTCTAGAGAAAGTGCAGAGGAGAGCAACCAGGGTGATTAGGGGACTGGAAACTTTAACATACAAAGAGTGGCAGGAACTGGCCATGGCCAGTCTGGCGAAGAGAAAGATTAGGGGAGACATGATAATAGTGTTCCAATATTTGAGGGACTGCCACAGCAAAGTGGGGGTCAAGCTGTTTTCCAAGGCACTGGAAGACCAGACAAGGAATAGTTGATGGAACTTGACCAAGGAGAGATTCAACCTGGAAATAAGGAGGAAATTTCTGACGGAGGGAGTGCTCAACCAGTGGAACAGCTTGCCTGCTGAACTTGTGAGAGCTCCAACACTTGAGACTTTCAAAGGGAGATTGGACTGCCATTTGTCCGAAATGGTGTAGGGACTCCTGCTAGAGTGGGGAGGGAGTGGGATTGGACTAGATAATCTACAAGGTCCCTTCCAACTCTAATAATCTGTAATACAAAGTATCTCACTCAGTTTCTTGGCATTCTCAGGCCACTATTCAACACAGGTACAATTTACTGTGCTACAGTATTCATCTCTTTCCATACTAGCTCTGAAGTCAGGTCAGTGATGGAAACTTGAAAATGGAAATGCTTCAAAGAATCTGTTGAGAGTTGACCATAGAGCAAATAAGTTAAGTAAGTAAATAAATAAATAAAATACACAAAACAGACTTTGGGGTGATAAAGATTCTGTCCAAGAACAGAAGAAGGCTTCACATGCAGTCTCCATTACAATGATTTGAAGAATGGTGCCAGCATGCTTTCTCCTTCCCAGAATGAGGAAACAGAAGATTTGTCATGAGAAATTCATTATGGAGCCTTGAAAAGCACTAGGAGCAAGGAACCATCTGTTCTGCTTCAGCCCTTGCTTTTAAAACAAAAAGGCACGCATATGAAAATATGCATATGAGCATGCATCTTGATTACAATCTGCAGAGATCTGACATAGCATACGAAACTAAAAAGGAGCATTATGTTTAAAACAAGAACAACAAAAACATTCATGTGCTGAATTCTGAGGAGGTTTGAAAGAGAGAGTGCACAGATGTCTGTTTGTGAATGGACTCGCGGCCGGAATTTGGCTTTCTGTTTCAGTTCAGGGTTTCCTGTTGTCCAAGAAAGAAGCAGCCATTCTGCTTTAAAAGGTGGTTTGACCTTTCTGATGAAAATTGTTGGGAAAGCTTCAGATTCACATACTTGTTCCATTTCAGAAACTGTATGAGCCAATTAGCAGAGAACAGATTTCTTAGATTTATATGTATGTACATGTACACACACACGCAAAATAGCAGGGTAATCACTGGATTCATGTGGGTTTTTAAAAAAAAGAAAGAATTATAACTGCGAAGATTATGAGAACGACTGGATTATTAGAAATTAGAAAACACAATGTGAAAGAATATATTTAATTAAAGGAAATAGGTAATTCCAAAAGAGGTGAGAGTGACTAATAAAGAAGGGGGAGAAAGTCAATTCAAAAGTACAATAAAGTCAAAGCATGAATTTAATGCTAGGTTTTGGTTTCCAGGTGGTAGCGTGCAAGATTGAAAACAGAATTGTCTGATGGGTTTTAACTTTTTCAGGACAGGTAGTCCTTGATTTATATCCATAACTGAGCCTGGAAATCTGGTTTTGAGTCGTTGCTGTCATTAGCTGGCCATGTGGGGTATCTTGGGGATGGAGGGAGGTCCTGGGTGACCCAGCATCCACTGGCATGTAGAAACTCTGAACCCTGTTTCAGAACCCTGAGGTTCAGAGATTTTAGTTTTCTCCTCTGGAATCTCCTCTTTTGTTAACATTCTTCTCAACAGAAATGCCCAAAGTCTTTCAGAGCAGCAATAGCATTTAAGAATTACGTACTGCTTCATTGAATGCCAGCTCCCCAAGTATTTTCACCAGATTTGAGGCCAGTTCCTTCAGTGCAGGAGAGGATTTTCACTCCCTGCACCAAAGGGAGGATTAAATAATGACCACATGATTACAAGGCATCTGGCTGTAAATGCAAACAGGTTGCAAGCACCGCAAATGTGACCCTGTGACTGGGGCAGGGGGGGGAAAGAAGAGTGTGGTGCAATGTCTTACAATGCCTTTATGGGCCATTCAGAAATATATAAAGAAATGACATCCAATGTACATCACAAGAAATGTAAATCCATTTAGAAACTTTTTTACCTTTTCTAAGGTTAACATATGAGTTTGTAAAGCATTAAAATATCGATCGCAAATTGAGGATTACCTATATAAAATAACTTCTAAGACAAGGTAACTTTTATTGCCATTTCTTTTTTACTGAGCACCCTGGTCCATATTAAAAATGAAATTCTGTTCTGATCTCAAAAGAAAGTGTAAATCTAGACATACATAACACACATATACACATGCTATAAGGTAAAGGTTTCCCTTGCACATATGTGCTAGTCATTCCCGACACTAGGGGGCAGTGCTCATCTCCATTTCTAAGCCGAAGAGTCAGCACTGTGTAATAACGATTCTGTGATAATGTCGCTGGCATAACTAAAGGTCAAAGGCGCATGGAACGCTGTTACTTTCCCATCAAAGGTGGTCCCTATTTTTCCACTTGCATTCTTACACGTTTTTGAACTGCTAGGTTGGCAGAAGCTGGGGCAAGTAATGGGAGCTCACTCAGTTACGCAACGCTGGGGATTTGAACTGCCGAACTTTCTGATCGACAAGCTCAGCATCTTAGCCACTGAGTCACCGCGTCCCTACACATGCTATATACATACATATATACCTGCACCATACATACATACACCCCCCAAGTATTACTGCCCATTTTGAATACATAGCAGAAAGAGGAAACCTGAGGGTTCACAAGGTTGAAGCTCTGTGTACATTTGTATATGTTTGTGTATGCTCTATTTTAGATATTTAATAAATACTTCTCAAAAAAATAAAGGGAACACTCAAATAACACATCCTAGATCTGAATGAATGAAATATTCTCATTGAATACTTTGTTCTCTACAAAGTTGAATGTGCACAACAGCATGTGAGATTGATTGTCAATCAGTGTTGCTTCCTAAGTGGAAAGTTTAATTTCACAGAAGTTTGATTTACTTGGAGTTATATTATGTTAAGTGTTCCCTTTATTTTTTTTGAGCAGTGTATTTTCATATTGTTTACAACAAATACTTTCAAAGTAATCATTCTGAAAAAGCTGTAAAGAATTATTGATTTTGTATAGAAATCCCACCATTTAAACAATTCTATTGTTGTTTAAATGGGCTGTATAAATCTGGGAACATTTTGAATTTTTATATGCCACTAGATGTCAGTCTATTTTATATGCCAGTCTATAACCAATTAGAACAACGGTTTCTGATTAACATATTCATTTATAATTGAGAGTATAGTGTTTTTAATGTGATCAGATACAGATAAAAGTACAGACTTTTAAAGTGTGGCTGTTTACATCAACTGCTAAGTGTCAGCATTTTTCCCCTACACTTTGAAGCCAGATCACCTTGGCCTCCATTTCACCCTTCTACTTTTCAAGATGCCAGCATTATTTTATGCTACTGAAAAAGAGGCTAACAATATGCAGCTGTCTAAACGTAATACTGATAAAGCTTTTAAATTAGTCTGAAAGTGAAGCTAAGAGTTCCAGACACTGAAAGTAATGAAGTGCATTGCTTGGTACAAATGTATATCTTGAGTCAGGATAAATTTTTATAACTATTTGTTACTAGTGAAATATTTTCCATCCTTTTCTCTTATAAACAGAGAAAACTTAAGTGTCTAGCATTTCTGCTGCGATGCAGTATAAAGGGGATAAAATCTTAAGTCTTCCCTGATATGAAAGGAAATATCTGAGCACTTAATGGGAGTTATGGAACTCCAGAGCCAGGACTCTAATTGTGTGCTAACTTGTTTGAATAGCTTAGTGGGAATATAAGCACATAGATCCCACCATGCACCTGATTTATCCTGCCTGCGTTCCTTGATCGAGCAACAGATATATATGTAGAAGACTGCTCCAATGTGGATAGGAGGAATAAAGGTCAACATGCTCAAAATTGCTCAATGATTAAATAAGTACATTATGGAAAGGGTTTAATCCATCAAACATCTGCTGTGATATCTGTCAACATTTCAAATTATGAAATCTACATCCTGCTCAATAATATGGGCAGATGGTGGTGCTTATTCTTAAAAGGTCTATGTTGCCTTTCCAAACCATCTCTTCACTGTATACAGAACATTAAAATTGTATTATTATAATTCAGATAAAAATGAAAATGCACAATAAAAACATTGAATAAAATACAGGTAGTCCTTGATGTACAATTGCAATGAGCCTGCTTATTATGTATGTGGTTCTGGTTGTAGAATGGGCTGGTTATGTGACCAGATTTTATGACTTTTTCTGCAGTAGTCGTTAGACAAAGAATCACCATAGTTGTTCAGTGAACTGTAATCATTAAGCAGGAGGGTGCTGTTGCTGAAAATTGGAAATGCCACTTTTTGGCAAAAATGACATAAAATGCTGCTATGTGACTATGGGATGCTGCAAATGATCGTGAAGAGGGGTGTATTGCTGAAGTTTGAAGGAAGCCTGAAGTTTGGTGATGTGATGGTGAAGGGGGCCGGAGCACTGAATTTTTAAAATCCAGATTTCAAGTCCCCTTTTTGGGGTTAGATGTAACTTGGAACAGTCCCTGAATGATTGGTCATAAGTTGAATACTATTTGTATATCATTAATATATTTTTTAAAGGGTTAAAAACATATTTGTCAGTACCAGTGTCAGCGAACCAAATAGCATCTGAGAAATAAATCACATTCCACTCCTGTGCTCTCACACAAGGTTCGGATTTATTAACACGGCCATTTTGGATTTGTGGAATATATTCCAACACTGAAAGTTCCCATCCAGGTTAAAGTTTATTTCACATCCCCACACCCACAAATGCAATCTTGTGGACCAGTCCGGTGCAGGGATTACTGGCTTCCTCATTATTTCAGTTGACCTCGGACTCTCCGTAAAGGAATGTGTGTCTCCCTCTCTCTCTCACCCTCCTGTTTCCTTATTGCTGCTAACTGTTTCAGGCCAAAAACCTCTAACTTCACATAATACTTTGGGCCTGACAACCAGATACCTTTGTCTCAGGGGACAGGATAATTTTAACCAAAAAGTATGAACCGTAAGCGGACAGCACAGTTAACTAGCTTCACAATGTAGTTATCATGATTATATTGAATGGCTTCACTGGATTGGTCTCAAGAAAACATGGTTTTTCAGTAATTATTACTGAAGGATATACAATGCTTAGCATTGATTTAATTTGATATCATTATTTGGATACTATTATGTGTTAAAATCCAGTTTAATACCTTAGGGATAGCTTTAAATAATACTAAATATAGATAAAAATAAACTAGCTAAAAATAAACAGCCAATTAATAGCTGTTTTCAATGAATGAATTTTTTATATAAGAATATAAAAAATTAATAAAAATAATTATAAAATCTAATACAACTAAACTCAAAATAAGAGTACAGAAAGCATAAGGTGCAAAGGAAAAGCAAAAAGAAAGAGGAAAGGAAAAAGTAAGAATAAAGAAATATAAAATATAGACAAGTGACTTTTAATATTCATCACAAATATAAACTAATTTTACACTCTACCACATCTAAGGTTACAATTAACTCTTCATCCCATATCTCATCCTCATTTATAAACAAATCCTTTCAGCATTATGTTTTCTCATGTATGCATGTGTCTCAATAAAAATGATAATCACAGTAATGAACCAATGCATTGTTGATTGTGTCTGTACTCTCTTGATGTTTGCCTCATTTTGTTAACTTTATTACATTAGCATGCAATAAACACCTTTCTCATCAGACTGGATTTGATGATTTGATTCTTCCATGAGAAAGCCCAGAGTTCAGCCAAGAAGTAAATTAAAAAAAAACCAAAATAAATAAAAATGTACCCTAGTGGTGCAGTGGTTAGAAAGCAGTATTGCAGTCTAACTTTGCTCGCAGCATGGAGTTCAATCCTGTTGAGAATTGTTTCTCAACCTTCCACCCTTCTAAGATCGGTAAAGATTGTTGGGGGCAGTATGGAGATACTGTAAACTGCCCAGAGAGTGCTGTAAAGTTGGAATGCTATTACTATTGCTAAAAGGTCATCAAAAATTCCCTAATCATAATCATTAACTTGTTTGGTAAAGTACTGATTGTGCTACTTAAAACACAATTTATAAAGGGAAAAAAAAAGAGAGCTCATAGATTAGCATTCAATTTGAGAAAAAACAATGCCTCTCTATGCAGGAAGAATATGACAACAATTTCTCACTCTGTGTAGAGTGGGAGAATAACTTACTGTAAAGTAATTTTGTGTCAGTGAAAAATGGACCAATAGAAAAAAAATTATGCCACGTTTTCTATCTGGAAGACGAAGCCTAATTTTTTTTCTGTCCTATGCACGAAGCTCTGTTCCTTCAACCACACACATTGATTTAAGAATACTATTCAAAGCAGAGGGCACTCTCATGATAATGAATATTAAGAACATATCTATTAAAAATAGAAAATTAATATACCACAAAATAGTTCAAATTGGAAATTATCCCAGGGCTTTTACCCTTCATGATATGGGAGATAAGTTGCTGTTTTACTTTATTTGAAGCTAAATGCACAGAAATCTCTTTACAAGGGAGGGGAGTGATATGACATAAAGGGAAAAACAGGCGAGTAGTTGAAGTATAAAAGGTGTGAATTAAGATATTGATTTATGTATTATCAAATAGAAGTGTATAACTATATGTACTTTGTTAAGAATTAAGGTATATGTATGGATGTATTGTGGAATAAAACAATAAAAACTTTATTAAGAAAAATAAATTTCTTTACGATAAACTGGGCATTCTTATCACTCTGGTCCAGGACAAGATAAATGACTTTTCTGCAAATATTTCATTATTGTACTAATAAATTTTATGTTTTTAATTGCATTTAGTTATGAGGCATCTGATAATGCTTTTACTCACAGGATGCTTTAAGAATGAAAACAATACATTTTGATTTCAACCGATGGGAGAACTATTAATCATATAAATAGTTGGCTTCTCCTGAATGGCAGCAAGAACGATTACACAGAAATAGTTGCCATAATGGAAATATCCAGTTCTGAAATACAACAGATATCTTCCTCCCTTCAGATAGGAAACATACTCTTCAAATCTGTTGTAATATGCACAGTAAACATTTATTACAATGTGAACAAATAGTTGTTTTTTGCCCTGAGGAGTTGGTATTTTGTATTTTAAAGTAAATATATTTAGCTATTTAACAAAATCAACAAACATTTCCCATAAACAGCCATGTACTCTTGATAAGCTAACAATTGGAATCTCTTCAGCTGATTGTATTTAGTCTAAGAACTAACTGGTTGTATTTCATTTTGCTCAAATTTAAGAGTGTCCCTGTTACAGATACAGAAAGACTGCTGTCTGACTCATGTTTGATCTTGAAGTACAGTGGTACCTCAAGATACGAACCCCTCGTCTTACGAACAACTCGTGACACGAACCCGGGGTTCAGAAAAATTTTGCCTCTTCTTACGAACTTTTTTCGAGTTACGAACCGGCATTCGGAGACTGCTGGGAAGCCACGCGGCTGTTTTAAAAGGTGACAGCCGGGCGGCGGGGCTTCCCAGAAGCCTCCCGAACGCCGGTTCGTAACTCGAACAAAGTTCGTAAGAAGAGGCAAAAATTTTCTGAACCCCGGGTTCGGTTCGGGAGGTTGCTGGGAAGCCCCCCAGCCCGGCTATCACCTTTTAAAACAGCCGCGCCGCTTCCCAGCTGTCTCCCGAAGCCGAACGCGGAAGTTCGGCTTCGGCGTTCGGCTTCAGGAGACAGCTGGGAAGCGGCGCGGCTGTTTTAAAAGGTCGCAGCCGGCCTGGGGGGCTTCCCAGCACCCCCCGAACCCCAAACCCGGGTTCGGGGGGGTGCTGAGAAGCCCACCAGGCCAGCTGTCACCTTTTAAAACAGCCGTGCCGCTCCCAACAGTCGCCGAAAGCCGTTTTTTTGCGGGGGGTTTTTTGGTTGCACGGATTAATTGACTTTACATTGTTTCCTATGGGAAACAATGTTTTGTCTTACGAACCTTTCGTCTTACTAACCTCCTCCTTGCACCAATTAAGTTGGTATCATGAGATATTACTGTATTAGGAAAATCAGTACGTCTTAACAAATGATGTCAACAAACGTTTGTGGCCAAAAATTACAGTATTAAAATTTAATAAAAACTTTCAATACAAATAATATTATATCACAGGAAAGTTAAACATGTTTTAGCTAAGATATTTAAACGTAACAATGAAACCTACTTTTCTAGTTTCAGATTGAACTTCTTCTTGGCAGCACTTTCTGCAGAATGGCTCCAACTGATTCAAGCCAAATTGGCCAAGAAGGTCACAAGAACTGCACAGCAAATTGCTGGAAAAGCCAAGATCTCTGCATGCCTCCGATGATAATTCTGCTCCATAAGCAGATATCTGAAATCAAGTAAGATTTATGCAATTCCTTTAATATAGGTATTTGTAACATTTGTGTCCATAGTAAGAATTTCTAAATACCATAGTTTCAAGGTTGTCAAACCGAAAACCTATAATTACTCTTTTGAGAGGATTCAGGTAAAAGAGAATCTATTCACTAATTTACTTATTTGCTGTGAGGACTATTGACATAGGAAGGATTATATTTATCCTGTCAGACGGGTTTGCAATCTGTACTAACTATAACTTGTTCCCTTTTAGTTTTGCTCAATACTGTATATGATCTAAGAGCTGTGGTTTGAGAATGGTGTCATACTGTATATTGGAAAGCTCAACTTTACACAATGGTAACATGAATTTTGCAGAGGTGTTAAGTTCTTGATTTAGCAATTAAACGTTTATCTTATTCCTGGTTTTTTTAATTTTTGTAATTACCTTGCAAGTCAAATTGAGTAAGTCATTCAGGAAGGGTGTTTTTTTTTGTTGAACATGAGCTTTAAACTTGCCATTACAAACGTTTCCACTTTCCCCGTCCCCAAGCAAGGTGAAAAAATAAGTGCCAACATGTTTATCTCTTTTTTCAAAATTGGAAACTAGATTTTCTTGCTTTTTTGGTCTTTTTTTTCTATTCTCTTTAAAGTCCTTCTCGAAAATGTTTATTTTCTTTTTTCTTTCATAAAATGTACAGTATTTAAAGTGATCATAGTCTAAAATGTTTTCAATTTGATGTAAAAACATATATAACTCCGTATGTGCTTCTGATGAAAATCGGGATGTAAATCATCCTGGATATGTGTACGTATTTTTCTTTTATGTTTGTATGTTTTTATGTGTCTGTTTCATTTTAAATAAAAAATTTTAAAAAAGAAAAGAATTGCTACTATGATGGTGATGATTTTACCCAGTTACCTAGAATGGGTGTGTCAAGTCACAAAGTCTAGAATTGCCGGTTTATTTATTTCCCAAGCCTTTTAATGCCATTGTTATAACTTCAGTTACTATATATCAGTGATGTGTGTCAAAGGTGGCACACAAAGCCATATCTGCCAGCATATGAGCCATTGCCTTAGCTCAGCTTAGCAAGGATGTTTGCGCTGGCCAACTGATTTCCAGATCATGTGGAGACTCCGGAGGGCATTTTTGGCCTGTGGATGGCCTCTGGAAGGTGGGAGAGGACATGGAAGCCTCTGGAACTTGGGGAGGGTGAAAACGGACTACCGGGCCAACTCAAAGTCAAGAAATGGGGGAGCGGGGGAGATCATGCACACCTCATGGATGGCGGGGCAGTACTCAATTGTGGGTGTAGGTACTTGTACGTGTGCAATAGCATGCACCTGAGGGAAAAAAGTTTCGTCATCACTGCTATATATAATTGGCTAGATTATTTATTTTTACCTTAACCAGTTGTTAGTAGTGCTTTTACTACTCATATATAAGCTATCTTGTCCCATGGAGTAAACATACTGTGCACAGAGAAGTAGAAAATATACATGTGATTGTAGTGTTGAAAATTAAAGATGTAATCACTTCAAAGTATGTTTTTGGAAATGGCGCATGGGTGGGTTACAGGCAGTCCTCGACTTACAACAATTCGCTTAGTGACCATTTGAAATTACAGTGGCACTGAAAAAAATGACGGAGGACCATTTTTTCACACTTAAAACCACGGCAGCATTCCTGCGGTCAAGTGATTGACATTCGGATGCTTGAGAACTGATTCACAGTTATGACGGTTGCAGTGTTCTGTGGTCATGATTCCCTTTTTACGACCTTCCTGCAAGCAAAGTCAATGGGGAAAACCAGATTCATTTAACAGTTGTGTTACTAACTTAACAACGGCAGTAAAAGAACCTCGGTGCTGCAGTGGTTAGAGTGCGGTACTGCAAGCTACTTCTGCTGATCACTGGCTGTTTGGCTAATTGAATCTCAGTAGGCTCAAGGTTGACTCAGCCTTCCATCCTTCCAAGGTTGGTAAAATGAGGACCCAGATTGTTGGGGGCAATATGCCTACTCTTTGCAAACAGTTAGAGAGAGCTATAAAGTACTGTGAAGCAGTATATACAATAATCCCTCGCTACTTTGTGGGCTACTTTGCGGTCCATCTTTCGTGGATTCGCTACTTCACGGGTTTTCAAAGGGGGCTTAAATCCATTGAAAATTTTAAATCCATTAAAAATTCATAAAATTATTTTACAGTACTACTGTACTCTATAAAAGAAACTGGTAGGTTATCGCATGTAGTTCCAGCTGAGAAACATTATAGAATGGCTGTTTAATGCAAAGGGTGGGTTTTAAAGTCCAAATACTTGTTAAATAGACTAAAAAATATCTTTCCTCCACTTCACGGAAATTTGTTTTTCACAGGTGATCATGGAACACATCCCCGTGAAAAACTAGGGATCCCTGTAAATCTAAGTGCTATTGTTAATGCTACTAAGTCGTAAAATTGATCAAAACCCACTTAACAAAATTTCTCACTTAGCAACATAAATTCGGGGCTCTGTTGTACTGATAGGTTAAAGACTACCTGTGTACACATTTAACAAATAAATGTTAAATGTAATTCATTAAGTAATGTTCTATTAGCTTGACTTCCGAGACGCCTGTTCCAAAAATATCCATTTTTGTATTTAAGTTAATTCCCCACCCCAAAACGTTCCATAGCAAGACTATTTTTTTAAAATTAAAAAATGGGGAAGTACCCAGTTTAGCTCATGGCGAACCCCGGCCATAAAAAAAGATACGCATGATTTTATTATGGGTTTTAAATTGTCTTTTTAAATTGTTCCTTTTTTAGATATTTTAATACCAATATGTTTGTTCGTTTTGCTTGTGAGCAGCCCAGAGTCCTTAGGGAGTTGGGCGGCATACAAATAGAACAAATAAATAAATAAATAAATAAATAAATACTTATATTAGAAACAGATTTAGCATCCTTATTCTTTATGCTCATTTCAACGGATTGAACTAAAGTAAAGCAAAAACGTTTTCCTTTAAAAAAAACCCCAAAATGCATCTGCCTATTTGGAACCTTTCCGACCCGAGTCCAAAAAGAATGTGCAGAAATAGGTTCGCCTCAAGACCCCTTTGGGCCGCTCCCCGAGCTCCTCGTCTCTACTCTCCTTGTTCTAACGCGACTTCTTACCGCCTGCAGCGTCGCTAGCAACCAAAGCCAGTAACGGCCCAGCCCCGCAGCTCCCTCTCCAATCGCCATGTTGGCACAGACGGGACAGCTCAGGGATTCCATCGACGAGGCCCCCTATGCCGACAGGATGTCTTCGGTACTGCCTGATTGGAGCAAAGGAAACGTCAGCTCTTCCATTCGCATTGAAACTGACCAGCATAGGGAAAAAAATCGAGGAGGGACATAACATATTGGAATATGCAGGAAACAATGTACGTGCCTTCAAAGACCACTCGCTCCCTCTTGTTTTTTCAGGCTTTTTTTTTGACTCTTCGGAACAGAACTCCCTACTCTCGCAATCGAACGGTTCCTAGAGATTGACAAAATGACAGACCAATGGCCTAACAGAACATTAGCGCTCGCCTCTACCGCCGCATCCAATACCCTAAGGGAAAGTCGCCAGGCTTACGTTGGACCACGTTATCCAATCAGTAAGTAAAAAAAGGGGGGGGGGGTGTAAGGAGAGGGTGTCGGTTCAGTTCCTTTTCCAGTTACGCGAGGAAGATTCGGTAGGCGGGTGGATAAGATGCAATGAGCCAACCGAAGAGGGACAAGGAGGAGCGGCAGCCAATGCGCGTTAGCCTTGGGGGCGGGACCCGCGTCCTGGCTGGTCACTGAGGGAGGGAGATTGCAAGAGAAAGGGGCGTGAGTAAAGGGCCGGGCGTTCGGTTGCTGAGCAGCGCACGCAAATTGGCGGCCGGGGTGGCCGGGCGCGTGCCTGGGACCCGTGTGTGCGGAGCGGGGCTGCCGGACTGAGCCTTTGGTGCTCGGTGGGCGTGTGCCGTCGCGAGGTTTCGTCGCGAGGAATGTGAGGAAGCCACAGGGTTGTCCCTCCTCCCCCCCCCGCCCCGCGGGCTTTCTCCGGCGCCGGGTTTTCCCCTTCGCTCGTTTGCGGCCGCCGTTTTTTTGTCTCCCGCAGACCGACAAACCACCACCACCGCCGCCGCCCGGCCGCCCCCTCTGTCAGCGCCCCGCGTGATGTCGTGATCTCCGGGCGGACGTGTGAAGAGAGACCAGGGGAGGCGGCGGTGGCGGCTGCTGCTGCCGCCGCTGCAGCCGCTGATGGGGCTGCTCCGGATTATGTTGCCGCCTAAGTTGCAGCTCTTGGCGGTGATGGCATTCGGGGTGTCCGTCCTTTTCCTGGAGAATCAGATTCAGAAACTGGAGGAATCCCGAGGGAAGCTCGGTAAGCCTCGGCCATGGGAAAGAAAGTAGTGCTGGTGTGGAAGGCGGCAGATGGTGCCCCGTCTGAAAGTCGTGGGGTTGTGTGTGTATGATTGTGTGTGTTGTGATGCGGTTGTCTGAACTGAGTCGGGGGGGGGGGGGAGAAAAGACACCTTTCATTTTATCGCAGGACTATTAAAACGGCAAGGATTGGGGTCACATGTGGGGGATCTCGATTGGGAAAAGAGGGTCGAAAGCCTCCGGGGGTCCTGTCACATTTGTATAAAAATGAAATAATTCGGTTTTGTTAGCATGATTCCGCCACATACCCTTGCACTCGCCACCCCAAAAGGACTCAATTCTACAAGCAGTTTAATTTTTATTGAATTAATTTGAATTGAATTATTGAATTAATTCTAGGCCATCCCATCCCAATGGGACTCAGTCGCACCACGACCGAGGTTTTAATCTATTATACACTGCTCAAAAAAATAAAGGGAACACTTAAACAACACAATATAACTCCAAGTAAATCAAACTTCTGTGAAATCAAACTGTCCACTTAGGAAGCAACACTGATTGACAATCAATTTCACATGCTTTTGTGCACATTCAACTTTGTACAGAACCAAGTATTCAATGAGAATATTTTATTCATTCAGATCTAGAATGTGTTCTTTGCGTGTTCCCTTTATTTTTTTTTGAGCAGTATATATAGATAGATTCTTTTTCTCAGGGTGTGAATCCCAAGGAAATAAAAAGGTGAGCTAAATATACGGTTTTGCTAAAACAACAACAGATGAGGAAGTTTTCTTAGATCTGAAGTTTTTTCCCGATCTCCAAATGAAATTATTTGAAATGTCCCTTTTCTGTTTAAGAATTCAAACTTCGAAATAGAGAAATGTGAAGGGAGAGAGGCAGACAAGGGCTCTTAATGCACAGTGTGCACAGATTATGAAATATTTGCTGCTTGCATGTGGAGTGTGTATTTCATAACTGTTGCCACTCGGTTGTAGTGTAAATTATTAGGGGAGAATGCTAGCTCAGAGATTTAAAGTTCAATTTTTATAGTTGTATTCTTTAATGTTTAGTTACACTTTGTGGGTATACTTTGTTGAATTGCTTTGCTATAGTATGGTAGTAAATGATTAAAGGCTTTAACAGTCTCTAATCTATTCTGTATATTAAGATGCTATACAATAAGGGAGGATTTTATGCTAAACATTACTTTTTAAAATGTGGGTTATCGAAAAGCTGTGATTGATTGTTACACAATAAATTCCAGCCAATTAGGATATGCATTTGATAAACACATAATGCACATTGCAGTTCAATAAGCATCTTTGCATAAAATCAATTTATTGTAAAACTTATTCTATCAAAAAAGCAAAAATTAAAAATAAAATGCCTACCTCTTAATAGTGTAGGAATTAGAAAAGGGTTGTGTCTTTTCTCTTTCCAGTAATGTCCCATACTGAACCAATTAAAACAATGGTAGTTTGGTGTAATAGTTAAGACATCAGGCTAGAAACCTGGAGACTCTGAATTCAGCTTCTGTCTTAGGCATGACAATCAGCTGCGTGAATTTGGGCTAGTCACTCACAGAGTTGATGTTGTAAGTAGGATGAAGGGTATTACTGTATACATGTTTATGAAAACAATAAAGGTGAGTTATTTATGAAAACAATAATAGTGACAAAAATAAAACATTCGATCTACCAGTATCACTTCATTATATTCATACATTCTAATTGTGGAAAAAGAATGTTGGTTTTTGTACTTCTAATCTTAAAATGGGTGGAAAAAAACCTCTCATACTTACCCTAAACATAATGAGATCCTGATTTTGTAGTAATGCTGTAAAAAAATAAAAGGGAAAGCAATTTGTGCTATTTATCTTCTAGATCATTTATACAGGCCCTTTATTATTGTTCATAATGTCTAGAAGCAACTCTATAAACTAGAAAAAAGTAAAATTTCTTTTAAGTGAAACATGACTCCTGGTGACTTTTTTGACATGTTTGAAATGTATGCCTGTAGCTTGCAATTGTTGTCATCAATGCTGGCTTTCTCCTTCCCAATCTAGCTCAGAGCCTTGGGATTCTCTGATACTTTTTCACTGAGAAATAAACCTGTGTACTAGAACATGTTTTGTAACCATACTTAAATTCAGTGTGTGTGTATGTATGTGCATGTGCACGCGCATGTGTGAAAATAACCTAGCTAAAACCTTAATGTGAAAAATGAAAATGTGATTCATATTTTCTGATCTAATATGTTTGTATAGGTGTCTTGTTATTGCAGCATTTCACATTTTTAATATTATGCAACTCAATTGTATTTTTGCAGAGAACTGCATATACAGAAGGAAATGGGATACTTTTGTTTGATGTGATTTAGGCAAATGTAGCATTCCTTTTCGATAGGGCAATCCTATTCACATTTATGTAAATGGACCACTGAGCTCAAAGGCATTTTCCTTATGTAAGACTGTGTAGGGCTGCAGTCTTAAATCATTTTTAGAAAAGGGCTTCTGTCTATTGGGTAGAATATTAAATGTTGGTAGAATAATTTGTAATCTCTGGGGAATCCAGAGCATGAAACCATGGTCTTTTGAGACTGAAGGATGCCAATGCAAAATTTGTAATCTGAGAAATAAGCCTATTGTGTATATGTGGTAAATACCATTTCCTAGATGGTAGTTTCCCCTCCTTTACAGGTTTCTCTGTCCCCTGAAAATCTGTTCCACAGGATTTAGGGATGTTCTATAACAGCTTAAGAATAGCACAGACATTACAGAGGGAAATTGATGAAAATAATTTCCTCTCTTTTTTTATTGGTTGGAATGTTTGGATGACACTCTGCTTATGGAATATTCTGATAAGAACAAAGTTGAATTCACTGCTTCAAACTATAGTCCTCGATCTGCAAAGTCAGAGATTTTCCCCTAAGATTACTTGTTCACAAAATGGTAAATAGAATGTTTATTAGAACTTTATGAGTTAACAAAACCATATTCATTTTTAATAGCTTAAAATTAAATCATGTTTTTATTACTTGAACCACACTAACCTAGATCCAATTTCATGTGAGTAGATTTTAGCTCTACCGCTTAGTCCATAAGTGTTGAACGTCACATGATGTATCGTGATATATCATGATGTTTGTTGCCTTTGCGGAGCTGGGCTGGGCATGGTTGGTGCGTGACGCATCCGGCCTGTGGACCACCAGATTAGCAGCCCTGACTTAGTCCTTCTGAGCAGAAGTCAATCCGCTTGTGTTTATTCCACTAGTGGAAGCATGTATGTGTGATCATAACCTATTTAATCTATCTTAGTTTTGGATACTTTTTAAAATATTTCATGACGTATAATGGACAGTCTTTCCTAGTAAATAATTTTTAATTTTTAATTCCTAGGATTAATGGTTAATTATAACAGTATTGAATAATGTGTAAGGAAGTTGTCAATAATAGATTTTAAAAAATGGAGTTTGTTATATTAAAGTCTAAGACGATATTACCATAGTATTATTTTCAATAAACAAGTAATTTCATATTAATTTAAATAAAATGTTTTGTTTCTGAAAAATAGCTTCCTTGAATTAATATAAATATGATTGTAGTATAGTGTAGTAGCAGTTCTTCTATTTAATTAATACTTTTGAGAATTATCAATAGTTTTATAAAACCTAGCAATATCACACTTTTTATGATTAAATTTTGGATAAAATTAGATAATTAAAATTCATTTGACGTTTGAGTGAACACTGTAATATATGATTTTATCATTGATAGCATAAGGTTTGGAAGCAATTGGTAATCTAACAGCAGTTTTATATACACTCTGATTTAGTAGCAATCTATAATAATGACATGCCAGCAGTTTTTTACCTCTAAATATAACCAAATCACTCAAAGTGCATTGAAATATGAATTAATTGACATGTAGTAAAAATGAAATTCCTACGTTGTGTAACAAATGAAATGATCTTAATACATGTACTGTAATTTAGTCTAACAAATCCACCTATGTCAGTGGAAATGAAATTGCTTTACATGCTGTGATTAGTTTTTTTAAGATTCCTAATTTAATCTCATTAGAAAGCACTCTATAAAGAAAGCCGTTTTTTAGCATTCACTCAATTGCACACGTATTTTTGGTAATGTTAATTCTATGAAATGACAGAGAAGTGTGCACATCTGTTTAGCTGTAAACATTAGATTTTAAAAAGTTTTATATTTATTTACAATATGGGATTGTGTTATAATTTTCTCTTAATTTTTTTCCTAATGCTTTGGTTACATTTTATATTCCCTTTCCTTGGCAATTGAAAGTTAGTAATCTTAAACAGTTGGGTACTAGGTATCTTTTTGTCCTGCTTCTATTATTTAACTGAGCATTTCTAGCGACAATGTGTAATACAATAACTATCTACAATAACTAATACAATGTGTAATACAATAACTACATAACAATAACCATCAAGTAATCACTGTGTGAAGTACTAATAAATATGCTCAGTATCAATAATACAATAATAAAAGCATAGTATTGTACAACCTCAAAATAAGCTAAATTCAGGTATATTCTTGATTCTTGCCCCAATACATCCAATACCTTTAAAAGACCATGTTTTTAAAAGGTATTTAAATAATAAAAAATAAAATTGCGATTCTTCCATCTTTGTGGAGGATGTTCTGCAGTTGCGCCTGCAGAAAATGCCCTCAATTTGTCATAAAGATGTAGGGATACACAAATCTATCTTTGGGATGCAAGGTTTCTAGCCTGACTCTTTTGTTGATTAGTGATTAAAGTAAAATGACTGACTAGCCTAATCCATAACCATGTAGGGACATGACATTGATCACCAATACCTTGAATTGCATTCAAAACAAACTGACAATCCATGTGGCTTTCATAATTTTGGTGTTATATGATAACGGGAAGGTTACTGAACTTTGCCCTAATTTAAATTTCAAGGACAGTCTCATTTGGGACACCTACACTAGCTCAGCCATGAACTGATAAGCTCCATCACCTTCTGCTCCAGCTGGGCAAAGTTGCTCCTTTCCACCTTGATAGTCCAGGAGCCATACTTAGATTGTATAGCAGCTCTTCCAGGTACAACCCTGCTCACAACTAAATTTGATTTTAACTTAAGAGACAGTCAACCTCAGCTACTTCTGCCTCAACCTGTTTTTCTGCCTTTAGATCAGGGGTGTCGAGCTCAAGGCCTGGGGGCCAGATCTGACCCACAAGGTACTTAGATCTGTTCGGTGGGACCAACTTGGAAAGAGAAAAAGACTGGCCCTCAGTGCCTCTGCTAGTGAAAGCTCCAATCTTGCTGGCAGAGGGTTGCAGGAGGCCATCCCACCCAAAAAAAGAGCTCAGGAGCCTGATTCTGCTAGCAGAGTACTTGGGCCACCACAGGCGCCCCCAACATGAGTGACATCAAATTGGCCATGTCTCCCAGCTTCCCCAAGGTCAAACACAATCCTGATGCAGCCGTCAATTAAATCGAGTTTACCACCTCTGCTTTAGTTTCTTATAACCTTTTAATAGGCATCAAAAAGAAGAAAGAATAACCTCTATTTTATTTTTTTTCCTGGAAGGCCTGCCTGAATGTTATAATGGTAAATTGTCCACAGGTGAATGCTCTGAGAACAGGTGGCGTGTCAGAGAATGTATACTTGAGAATAACTTGTCAGGACACATTTCTCTGGCTACCTTAGGAAGTGCCTTCCTTGTTACAGACCTAGGCAGTGTATTAACAACTTATCCCAAGTTGTTAAGAATTGTAGATGCCATACACTAGGAACACCCTCAGCAGCTAATTGACTGAGCTGTTGCTTCGACCGTGGTATAATGTGTACCTTGTGAAGATATAGTTTTGTGATTTGCCTTAGTTAACTAACCATAACGTATTATGTACTGCTGTTTCAGCTAAAGAGGACCATCATAACTGATATTTAAAAGTGTTCTAGAGCATTATAGCATACTTGTATATACTTACACACACTAGTATGCTATATTACTTAATTGTCTTTATCCTTGCATTGCGTACATGGCTTAAAAATTGTCTACTCATCAGTGGCTCAGGTGATAACCTAATTTGAAGATTGATTTGGAGATGCTCCATATGTTATCTAATATAAAACTTGGATTATAGTTAGAACCCTTATTACAGTAAATGTGACATTTGTATTTATTTTAATCTCTAAGACATGTTGATGTGTAATTAATTTATGAAGCCGTCATTAGGTTAACATTTTAATTGCTGGATAGAAAGTTTCTAGTCACCAGAGAACCTAGGAAGCTCTCTGTTGAAATTGCTTAACAAATATTTGAAGGTCTTTAGGAATTTTGCATTCATAGTTGGTTTTCTGTATGTAGCTTCAGAACTGTGAAGTTTCAGGGGTGATAAATTGTAGACAGCTTGATAGCAATATTCAAAGGTTAGATGGGGTAATATCAAATGTATGCCAGATTCCCAGTTCCTCTATTCCCATCAAATTTAGGAAGCTTGTCATGTTGATAGTTGTTTTAATTGAAGAAAAAGTTGCAACTTATTATGAAAAATGATGGGGAGATTCCATAATATGGGAGTAAGTTTTTTCTGGTTAAAAAAGGTAGAATTAAAAAAAAGCTATTGTTTCATAGCAAATTGCAATGGAATTAATACCATTTCCCCCAAAGTAAGACATCCCCTGATAATAAGCCCAAAGAGGCTTTTGAATGCATGGCAATAAGGCCAAGCACTTATTTCAGGGTTCAAAAAAAAAAAAAGAGGTCTTAGTTTGAGGGAAACATGGATAACATAGATTGTTTTCTCTTGAAATATGGAAATAAATTCATGCTGCCTTGTTTTAGCTTGTCTCATAGGTATTTTTTTATAACTTCATTAATAAAATTTAGAAGATTCTGTGTTGTTCCTGATCTTAATACTTTAAAAGTTGGTTATTAATGCAGAAGTTCACATAGTGTGGATTGTAATTCCTAGAGAATCATAAGCATATTAGGGAGGTGTGGGGGAAGCATTGCAGAATGTCTTTAAAATGTTGTTTCAGACTTGATAACCAAGCTTGCATTTTTGAGTATTAACTAAATTTATAAAGCAATTTTACTTGTTTCCTTTTTGGTAGGTGGGTGGGGGGTATAAAGTTTACATTAAATCCCAGTAGTATTGTATTCTTTATGCAGTATTAGTATTAATATTGTAAGATGTTATTTTGAAATGAAGTTCTTTTTTATAGTCTCACAAAATCCATCATTATGACAAAAACATCAATAACATTTTATAACAGACTTTGATTCAAGTGTAGTATGTTTTAAAGCACTTGAAATTATCCTTTTTTCAAAATATAGCAATTGTATGTATTGATCATGTGACAAACGTTTTCAATATGGCTAATCCATTAGTACTAACCACCTTTAGTTAGATTCAGTTTCTACTGAAAATAATTTTGTGTTTTTAAAATGTTTGTCAGCAGTCTACGGAGAGGGGCGGCATATAAATCTAATAAATAATACTAATACTAATACTAATAACAGTAATAACAGTAATAATAATAATAATAATAATAATAATAATAATAATAATGGAATATAATAGCATATCTGTAATTTTTGGAATATCTTGTGGTTACTAAAATTCAGTGATATTCTGTGTTTGCTTTTTCAAAACAGAAATGTTTTTATTGGATAGTAAAGTGGATGCTTGGTTTCACCATACCGTAGAAATTGTTCTCCCAGACTTCTACTCTAATCCACGCTATCCTCTAGGACAGCGTTTCCCAACCAGTGTGCCGCGGCACATTAGTGTGCCGTGAGACATGGTCAGGTGTGCTGCAAAACTCCTAGGGAAGCTCCAGCTGGGCGGGGCACTGCCGGTGCTTCCGACCTGGAGCTCCCACTCGCAGCTGCCCCCCGGCTACTGCCCGATGCCGCTGTTGCTGGCGCTCTCCTGTTGGGCCCCAAAGAAGGAAGGCAGGAAAAAAGGAGAGCTTCATTCTTCACACCGGCAGCAAGAGGAGGAGGGCGCCATCAGCAGCAGCACCAGTTAGTAGCTGGGGGATGGCGGTGGCAAGAGCTCCCGGGTGGAGGCACCAGCAGCGCCCTGCCCAGCTGGAGCTTCCCTGGCGGGGGCGGCAACCAATGTCCTTTGGGGCCCGGAGGGAGGGCACTGGCAGTGGGAGCAGGAGGGTGCCGGGCCGCGCACACCTGCGCCAGCGCACCCCAAAACGCCCCCCACGCACCCTTTTCCAAGGGCGCACCCGAAGCCGTGCCCCCCCCGTGCCTCTAGCCCCCTCGCTCCCCTGGCTACTCGCCGCTGCCTTCACCGAAAGCGCTTTTGTCCCGGGCTCTCAGCGAGGGGGCTGCAGGAGAGGCGGCGAAGGCGATCTCTCTCGTTGTCCGGAGGCTGGTGAAAGTGATTTTCAATGTCGGGCGCGCGGGCCGACGTGCGCTCTCCCCCTCCCCCTGCCACATTCAAAGTAAGCCGGCAGGGGGATGGGGAGAGAGAGCGCGCCAGCCTCCGGAGAACGAGAGAGATCGCCTTCGCCGCCTCTCCTGCAGCCCCCTCGCTGAGAGCCCGGGACAAAAGCGCTTTCGGCGAAGGCAGCGGCGAGTAGCCAGGGGCGCGAGGGGGCTAGAGGCACGGGGGGCGGCCACGTCTTCGGGTGCGCACTTGGAAAAATCACTTTCGCTAGCCTCCTGAGAACGAGAGAGTGAGAGCGACAGAGCAAGATAGAAAGTGAGAAAGAGAGAGAGAGACAAAGAGGGGGTAGAGAAAGAGATAGCAAGAGAGAGAGAATGAGAGAGAAAGTGTGTGAGAGAAAAACGAGAAAGTGTGAGAGAGAAAGGGGGGAGAGAAAGAGATAGCAAGAGAGAGAACGAGAGAAAGAGAGAGAAAGCAAGAGAGAGAGAAAGAAAACAAGAGAGGGAAAGTGAGAAAAAGAGAGAGGAGCAAGAGGGGGAGAGATAGAGAAAGAGGGGAGAGATAAAGAGAGAGAAAGAAAGAAAGAGAGATGAGAGAGGAAGGAAAAGAGTGAGAGAGAGGAAGAAAGCAAGAGAGAAAGAAAGAGAAAGAAAGATGAGTGAGGAAGGAAGAGAGTGAGAGAGAGGAAGAAAGCAAGAGAGAAAGAAAAAGAAAGATGAGTGAGGAAGGAAGAGAGTGAGAGAGAGAGAGAAAAAAGCAAGAGAGAGATAGCAAGAGAGAGAGAGAGCAAGGGAGAGAGAAAGACATAGAGGGAGGGAAGGAGGGAGAGAGAGAGCAAAAAAGAGAGGAAGAAAGAAAGAAAGAGGGATGGAGAGAGAGAACGAAGGGAAGGAAGAGAATGAGGGAGGGAGAAATAGAGCGAAAGGGAGGAAGAGAGAGATTTTTTTTGTCCAAACTTTTCTTTAGCCACCCCCCCCCCCCCGTTCAATGTTCCCCAGGATTTTGAAAATATGAATAATGTGCCGCGGCTCAAAAAAGGTTGGGAAACACTGCTCTAGGACAGTGTTTTTCAACCTTTTTTCTTCAGGGGAACCCTTTGGTGTCATCAGATTTCTGGCGGAACCTGTACCATGTACCTGTACTGTTTATGCCCCTTCAAGGCGAGCCCCCAATATTTTTTGATCTAAAAATGTTTGTAGGTGAGTTGTTAAAGGGTTAAATAAGGTTCAAGAGGGAAGTGTTTTTAATAGGAAAGCGAACCACAATAACAAGGGGGCACAATCTGAGGTTAGTTGGGGGAAAGATCAGAAGCAACGTGAGAAAATACTATTTTACTGAAAGAGTAGTAGATGCTTGGAACAAACTTCCAGCAGACGTGGTTGGTAAATCCACAGTAACTGAATTTAAACATGCTTGGGATAAACATATATCCATCGTAAGACAAAATACAGGAAATAGTATAAGGGCAGACTAAATGGACCATGAGGTCTTTTTCTGCCATCAATCATCTATATTTCTATGTATGCCCGAAAAAGGGCCTTCTCAGTGGTGTCCCCTTTATGGAACTTCATCACCCCAGGAATACAATTCCCCCTCACCTTGTTACTTTTCTAAAAGGCCCTTAAGACATGATTTTGTCAGCTCGTCTGCGTACCTTAAATAGAGATGGAACCATTGGTGAGGCATAGTTTTATGTTGTAGTTTTTAATGTTGTAAACCACCTGGAATCACTGGGATTTGGGCAGACATACCAGTATGGGCACAATCTGAGGTTAGTTGGGGGAAAGATCAGAAGCAATGTAAAGCTGACAGTTGTCAAATGTGGAGCTGCTGCCACTGCAGCAAACAGCAGCCAAAAGCCAAAGCTGAATCATGGGCAAAAGGCGGCCGAGTGCTTCTTGGTGCACTTCCAAAAGCTTCCTTAGAACTACACTTCCCAGGATGCTGCGTACGGAAGGGGGAGGGGGCGTTTGGCTGCTGGTGTCCATAATGAGTGGGCGGGGCTGTGACTTCAACGCGGTCCCCAAATAAATGTTCTGAGAGGAGACGGTGGCAAAAGCGGAGTAAGGTGATGAAAGCCCAGACCTGAGGCAGAGGGGGCAGTGAGGGTTGCTGCTGCTGCATGATGTGGTCAGGGTCAGTTTTTTTCCCCTCATTAAATCACGGAACCCCTGGTTGGCCCTTGCAGAACCCTTGGGTTCTGTGGAACTCCGGTTGAAAAACACTGCTCTAGAATGTTGATGACATTCGCTTGATGTCAGACAGGCCCTCAAGATCTACATCAAATGTACGTCTTCTTTCCGGAAGTTGGAAGCACTCTTCATGGCTTTCTGACTTGCTTCCATGAGTCGCAAAGTGTCATCCCATATGATAAGTCAATAGATCAAGGCTTGCATTGCTCAAACTTATGAATCCCAGGCTAGACCGGTTCTGGCCAGAATGACTGCACATTCCATCCAAAGTGCAGCCACGTCAATGGCCTGTTGTATTACCTGAATGGTCTTCTCTGTGCGTGACATAGAGGGTCCAAGCAGTGGTTTAAATCTCGGTAAGGTGATTGGGGACTGAGTTGATTAACATAATTTAAACACGCCTTCTGTGCACTGCTGGAGAAGCCTGCCAGTTTCAAAACAAAGAGGATCAAGAAGGACGTGTAAGTAAGTTCAATCCAGCCCTGGACAATACAGCCTGGGTGGGGTTGGACAACGGCAGTTCTCCTGTGCCCTACTGCAAGAATCCAATCAATGGGATATACCCAAGCCTAAAAGTCATGGACGGGAGAAGGCCGGTCTAGGGATGACACCGTAGAACAAACCCTCTGGAGCACTTGCCTCCCAAAGGCTGCCTTAGCAGATGAGTAAGAGTCCATTTTGTAGTTCTTGATAAATGATGAAGAAGATGCCCATGTGGCCCCCCAGCAAATATCCTCAATGGAAGCGAAGGCTGCCTTAACATGCAGCGAGGGCAGGTACAGGGGCACTTCACTCCTACACTCTCCAGTGACCTTCCTTCCTCTCTCGTGACACCTTGGTTGGTTGTGGCTGAGTCGGGGGTGGGCGCACATGTGGGGAGACTCTCACTAGCCTCATTGTATACATCCTGCATTAACCATCCCAATGAGTTTTGAATGTTCTTATATAATTCAGCAGGGAGATCATCTGGTCTTGGTGTTTTGTTGTTTTTTCAATGCGAATTAGAATTCCATTGTCGTTATTGGTTTGTTTAACTAGATATAAGTGGCTCCAAAAATGTAACAAAAATTCATAAATGGTTAAGTTGGATTGGGCCTTGTGCCAGTAAATATTCAAATCTCCTACATTTTTTTTTTGACAGAAGTGAGTGAATTACAGGTGACATTTGAAATACATGAATAATTATATACTGTATATTTTTTCTTTTACAGATGCTAAGTAGGTACTGGAAATATTGGATAATATTTTATTTTGACACCTTTAAATAAATGTTTATGTTGACACCGCCTTTTACCTCATACTTTCCTGCGGCCAATAAGGCCCCACAGAGTTGACCTTCTCCAGGTCCCGTCCACCAAAGCGGGGCCAAGGGGAAGGGCCTTCTCTGTGGCAACTCTGATGCTCTGGAACCAATTGCCTCCGGAGATCTGCACTACCTCCACTCTACCTGTCTTCTGGAAAGCTGTTAAGTCCTGGCTTTTCCTGCAGGCCTGGGGCTGTTAGGCTGTCATATAGTTCGGCCACTAGTGTTTATGTTTATTTTTAAAGGGTGATTGATGTATTTTAATTGCTGTTATTATTGCAGATCATATTTTATTGTCATTTAACTGTTGTTATTTTGTAAGCTGCCCAGAGTCTAATTGGAGTTGGGTGATATATAAATTACACAAACAAATAAACAAAATTTATAAAATGCAAAGGGCAAGTAGTCTGTGGTGGCAAGAATTTTCATTGACCATATTCACAGTAGTTTAAAAACAAAATAAATGTTGCTTTCTTAATATTAAAATAGTAGATTGGGTTGCTGCTGAACAGTAGTTGAACCCTCAGTTGTCAGCCCACTTTGTACTATTTTTGTCTGAGAGTAAGCATTCACTTGATAATGGTCCCAATATAAAAAGTGCACAGTATTTCTTTTGACCTTTACCACACTTTTTTAGATGATGATTCACAAGTGGTATTTGAATTAGTTATACTAGTTGTTGCTTATACAAATATAACAGTTGGGAAACATTAGTGATCAGATTTAATAAAACAGTATTTTTCAGTGAACTGTACATTTAAAAATTAAATATGTAATCTAGAGTTCACGCAATGGTCCTAGATAAGTATTGTGAGTTAATATGGAACAAACTTCATATACATAATCATGTAACAAGTGTCATATGCAGTATTCATAGCCCAAGTGCCTACGTTGAAAGCATTGGAAAATTTACATAATACATATAGAACAAATACAAAAAATTGATCAGACACTGAATCTCTCCTGCTTTCCTGTTTCCATATTAATTTTGTGGTGAGTGGGTGTTTGTTTGTACAGGAAATGTACTGTACTTAAGTTGCTTTTCTCCCTTCCACCAGAAATTTGAAAAATATATGATAGATGTAGTTAAGGCCGAGTAACTTTTAGTTTTGTTGACATAATTTAGCATCCTGACCAGCTGGTAGATCATATGGAACATTTTAGCGATATAATGAAAATATTCAACCATTTCATTTGAGGGTATAAATGTAGAAATATTTTTCTTCATTAAAGCTTTACATTGCATTCAAACTTTAAAAACTCTTCTTAAATTAAATTAAAATCACATTGCTCCAATGTTGGAATTCAATTTTTTTTACTACCAGTTCTGTGGGCATGGCTTGGTGGGCATGGCATGGCTTGGTGGGTGTGGCAGGGGAAAGATCCTGTAAAATCTCCATTCCCATGCTATTCCAGGAGAAGGATACTTCATAATCTCTATCCCCTCCTCACTCCAGGATACTGCAAAATCCCCATTTCTCCTGATCAGCTGGGACTTGGGAGGCAGAGAATAGATGGGGTGGGGGGCAGTTAGAGATGGTGTTTACTGGTTCTCTGAACTACTTAAGATTTCCACAATTGGTTCTCCGAACTACTCAAACTTTCCGCTACCAGTTCTCCAGAACGGATCAGAACCTCTGCATTGCCTCAAATGGATCATTTTGTTACTAGTTTTCAGTGGCAACCTCAAGATTTTGAAGGAACTGCAACAAGCACTACACAGATTGTCTTATCTCAGCCAAAATATTCGAGATAGGACAGGCTATTTTCTTTGTATATTTTCAATGTATAAAAATACAAAACTGATAAAGAAACTGCTTATGCTTAATGTGCAGTTGCTGTGTAAAACAGATTATTTGATAGCAACCATCCAAACAAGTGTAAAACTGGAGCAGGATCATATCATTGTATTTGATTTTCCTTCAAATAAACCAAATCAGTAAAGATCAACAAATGGAAATATTAGGAATAAATTGCGTAATGTTGCCTTGATGATATTTGTGGGATTACACTCAATTTAAGCGGTGATTCATTATGTTCTATATTGTCTTTAACATTAATTGAAACTACTGGTTGCTATTTTTCAGTGCATTATAGAAACTCCAGATTTGGTTCTTGCATAGGGACTTGGTATTACTCCCATTTGTTGCTGAATTAGTTTCTAGTTGCTTTAGCAGATATGGCTGGAGTAAGTGATTCAGGAAGTTATAGTTCAGCAGCACTGGGAGGCCTCTGTTGCTACCTCTTCATTATTAGCCCTTCAATAAATCCATTACATATTTGTAAATGAAGAGACATGCAGATAATTAAAGAAAAAACTAAGATTGCAAAAGCTTTAGAGTGGAATGTTAAGTCTGGAAGTATTATAGTTTATCCCAAAGCTAGACATTCCTGAAAGAAATGATTTTTTTTGCCTATTATGGTTAGGTTTATTGGATTTATATGCCGCCCCTCTCCGCAAACTCGGGGCGGCATATATGGTCTGAAAATGGAATTTGTTTTATTTTTTTGCTTTGCAGGTTGTTTTTTCCCCATACTGTATTTGGAATTATATAGCTGACCAGAATGTAAGGATGTGAAATATCTTTTCAAAAATAATTTAGAATTGAACTTTTATAAGGTTGTAAGGTCAACAAGATAGTGTTAATGCAGAACATATCTACAGAGACTCATAAATATGTAAAAATGGATTATGTTTTGACTTTTTATTGAATTGTCCAGTAACATAAACAGTTCTTAATTTATGTTATTAAACTGCTTTCACTTATTTTCTAATATTTATCTGTTGTGAATGCTATCCAGGATATTATTCAATAGGCATAATTTAATAATTACCGTAGTATAATTGGATTTGTTATATAGCTGCAATACAGCTATACCCTGTTTCCCCGATAGTAAGACACCCCCGATTGTAAGACGTATCGGGGGTTTCAGGGGGGTCGGCTAATATAAGCCGCACCCCGAAAGTAAGACATATGTCTTACTTTCGGGGAAACACGGGGGTATTGCCGGGGGGGGGCGATGACATCGCTTCCAAGCTCCCCGCGCGCCCTTCGCCTCGCCTCGCCGCGGCGCCACCACCTCTTCCCCGGCTTGGCAAAGCGAAGGACGGCGCTGGTCCGAAGCGAGCCGAGCGGGCGGCGGCTTGCAGCAAAGGCGCTCGTCCCAGCAACCGAGTCCTGCCGAGGCTCGGCTGCAAGCGGCCAGCGAGGCCGACCGGCTCCGAGGCGAGCGGCCGGAGCTGCGCCCTCCTTCGCCCGCCTCCTTTCCGGCAGGCAGGTGGGGCTGCCCAACTGCGCAGAGCGGCTCCTCCCCTCCAGACACACGCTTCCCCGACATGCGTCTGTGGCTCCACGCGTGCACGCCGCTTGGAGCCCTGAGATTGAACTTGGAAAAGGGCTCACGAGGCTCCTGTCCCGCGGCTGCCCTTCTGGACTCTGGGGAGATGCCTTCGGGAACGCGACCCTTTCAATTTTTTTTCCAATGTAAGACATACCCCGAAAGTAAGACGTAGTGGGGCTTTTGGGGGTAAAAAGAAAGTAAGACACTGTCTTACTTTCGGGGAAACACGGTAATACTACATAGCTGTAATGCTATTGCTATACTGTACCAGTATAGGTAACAGTAACTGAGCTTATTTGGATGCAGTTTGCATTAATTCAATTGCTGACAGCATTGCTTCATCCACCAAGAGTTAAAAAAACATTTCATCAGCCATTCCTGCAAATTGGGAAGATAATAACATTGCTTATACTATTTAGAATACTACAATATTCTGCTCTCTCCAGAGAGTCTCTGTTATTGATTATGTTTTGTCTGTAGACCTGAATGATTATGCTTTCATTTACTCATATTCCTTCTTTAAAGATGGGCTACATTGATCTGAAACTACAGAGTGGAAGATGGTCATATTTTAAATTTGTACATCTTGTAACAATAGCCTTCTTAAGTGGGAATGCCTTTTGTATGCCTTTTCTGTTTCTTGGAATGTCTAGCCAATTTTTTTTCCTTTTCACGGATCACTTGTAATAGCTGGAGATCTTGGTGAACTGTTCAGTTTGTAGACCAAAAGATTTATTAAAGTGCCTACCCCGGTAATTCTTTTTTTTTCTGTACCAGTTTTGTCATAAAAGCCAATGTAATATGCCAGTTCCTTATTAAATTGTTGGCTAATTTGGCCCTGGACAAAATAGTCTGAATCTTTGTCCCAGCAGATCTATATGAAATGCCATAGCAAAATGCAGCTTATTCAAAATCTTTTTATGCATGAATGGAGTTTATGTTCCATAATTTGGGACTCTGAATTGCAACCAATAAACTATTTTGTGTTTGTATACCAAATGAAAAAAGTAAATCCTAATTAATTATAGCTAATATTCCTGGATACCAATAATGAAGAAGCTAATGAGAATTTTGCAGGATTGCATTTTTTCTTTGAATTTAATAATAATAATAATAATAATAATAATAATAATAATAATAATTTATTAGCGGCTCACAACAATTTCTTCTGCAGCTGGCATTTTGGAGCACTTCTACATACCAGGTGTTATCTTCAAGAGCAAAATTGTGTAGTCTTCATTTGTTTTCAATAGTCATGTGTCAAAACTGGATAATAATTGAATAAAAAAGTGGTAGAGTGTGATTTTGATCAACTTTGTCTAATTATTATCACTTTAATGTGATAGCATTACATTGCCAGGGTTGACCAGCATAAAAGAATGAAATATGCTCCAATTTATTTATATATCCCACATTTATTATTTTTATAAATAAGGCGTTGAACATATTTAACATAACTTCCTCCTCCCGTTTCTCCATACAATAACAATCCTGTGAGGTGAGTTGGGCTGAGAGAGTGACTGGCCCATGGTCAGCTAGGTGGCTTTCAGGGCCAAGTCCAGAGTTGAACTCACAGTGTCCAGCTTTCTAGTCTGGTGTCTTAACTATTAGATCAAATGGACTATCGACTTTTGCATATTTGCATGTGGGAGTGTGTAAAGATTATATACAAATAGTGACATGGTAGTTGATATAATAATTTTGCACCAGTGTACAGGTAGTCCTTTATGTATGACCATCCTTTAACCTGGAATTATGGTTGTCAGTCATTAAATGGGTGACCATGTGACCCAATTTTATCAACTTTTTGTGGCGGTCATTAGGTGAATCAATTAAGGAAATATGGCATTTATTAAATGAATCTATTATCCTCAATAAGAGTGGTGTTTTTTCCTGTTTCTTTCCTAGAAATCAGAGCTAAATATCAATTTCTTGCAGAAAACTTTGTACATTGAATTACCATGTGATGCTGCAAATGGCTGTAAATCCAGACAAGTTTCTAAGCACCCAAATGTGATCACATGATTGTGGAGGAAGGTAGCTGTTGAAACATTGAATCTGAGTTGTGCGTAGCCCTTGGGAGGTTCGGCAATCTTGAATGGTTGCTAAATGACCAATAGTAAGTTGAGAACAACCTGTATTCAAGTAAATAGAAATGTTAGGGTATGTTTGGGTACTACTTATTAGATGCAGATTGTGAGTGAGAATGAATTTTAAAGGTAAACATTACCAGTATGTAATTTTCAGTAAAAATTACAGTTACGTCCAAAATCAAACTCCAATTTGCTATGCAAATCCATTTGGTATGCTGTTTTTCCAGATGGCATTTAAAATTACATAAACTAATTAGGGATGATGGAACATTAAGGAAAAGAAATCAATTCACTGTTTTTTAAAAATTACTTCAGTACACTATTTTTGTAAAGTTGGGACCAGCTTTCAGTTTATGCGTATACTAAGAAACACAGTCAGATCATAGTTTGCTATAATGTATAATATAGCATTTACATTCATTACTCGGTAAGTGAGAAACTTAAAAATAAAAAATGTATTTTTTTTATATAAGAGAACTCATTGTGAAATGTGGTATGTGATATTTTTGAGATAGCAGATCATATCAAAATGCATATACTGTATATCTCATATGTTGAAGTATAAACCAGATACTGAATATTTGCAGAATAAAATGTACTCCCCCCGCAAAAGTGAGTGGAAATGTCTGTGCATCTTATACAGTGAACGTTGCCAAAGACTTGCCCACCTGCCAGCCCCCACCCTTCGGCCGTTTTTGGCTTCTGCATGTCACGTTTTTCGCCTATGCTTGTTCCATTTTAGATCCATTCCAGGCTGTGGGGATTGCCACAGCACGTAGCTGCCGATCATCACCTCCGTGCATCATGGTTTTTTCCTCTGCACGTTGTGTTTTCGGCTTTCACATGCCCCGTTTTTGGCCTCTATGTATTGCATTTTTGACCAATCCCCACCACCTGGAATGGACCAAAAATTTATCCTGCAGAGACCAAAAAACAGAATGTGCAGAGGCTGAAAATACGATGTGGGAGGCCGAAAACGTGATGCATGGAGGTGAAGATTGGTGGTGATTGTGCTGTGGCAATCCCCACAGCCTGGAACATGTCTAAACTGGAGTGTGCAGAGGCTGAAAATGTGGCACTTGGAGGCCTAAAATGCAATGTGCATGGGCAAAAATGTTACGCATGGAGGTGGGGATAGGTTGTGGCGATCTCTGCAACCTGGAACAGCTGATTAGTGGTATTGCAGGAGGTCAATCCAACTGCTAATCAGCTGCTTGTACTGAATCAGGCTGTGATAACATGCTGAAGCTGAGCAGGCTGTTTGATACAAGGACGCTAGACAGATGAATACTGATGGATGCTGGTAGGCAGAGGCAGAATTTTTTTTCTTAATTTTCTTTCCCAAAAACTGATGTGCATCTTATACTCGCAAAAATACAATATATTGAAACATAAATAGTTCAAATTATTATTTCAGCGGACACAATTATGGGAAACTGTATACTGTACTTTTTGAAGTATGTAACACCTTAAAATGGGTGAAAATGTAGGTGCGTCTTATAGACCGAATACAGGCATTCTTGGCCTCCCAAACCCTCAGCACGTCACATTTTCGCTCTTTCCGGCCTCCAGAAGCACTCTTGACTGCTCTGCACAGCCCGTTTTGAGGCTCACAAGTCCTCCACGCATTGTGTTTTCACCTTCCCTGGCTTCCAGAAGCATTCTGCAGGCCAAACACGGGTGCATTTTTGGCAAAAATGGGTCATGCGAAAAACTAAAGAGTGCTTCTGGGAGACTGGGGGGGCAAAAATGCTACACACGGAGGGCAAAAACTATTTTTTTTCTTGTTTTCCTCCAGTAAATTTAGGTGTCTCTTACAGGCTGATGCGTCTTATAGTCCAAAAAATATGGTATATCTATCTGTCTATCAAACAACTTTCAAGCTTTTTAAATAAAGATATGACTTTAACTGCTTTTGATTATGAAATGCCTTTAGTACAGCTTCTAAATAAAATTTAAAAATATTTTAAATGTTTATTAATCCATTCTTTGATTAAAAATTTAATACCTATGCATGGTGAATTCAAAACAGTAACATTACACTAATAAGCAGTATCTCCCAACTTGGTATTCTCCATATCCAAAACTTCCACAGTGATATTTTTATTTTATTTATTGCATTTATCCCCTAAACTTTTCTTTCATGGCTCAAACTACTTTATAGTATTTTTGCTTTAGATGTCTTCTCAAGACTGGGAAAATGTAGATAGAATACTCAGTATGATTCCCTTTGGATTTATCTTTATGAGAGATTATTTCAGTAGATGAAGTCTTATGTACTAGCCAAAAAAAACTTGTTTACACACCATTTATAAAAATAATAATGGTGGTATACAAATAAATAAATAGTACTGCTTGTCAACTTAGCAATGCTGCTTGGTTCCTATTTTAATTCTATTGGGCTGAGCTAAAAGGCTGATTCTTTTAAAAAAAAGGATTGCTTTAATACTAAAAGAAAATTAAACTCCACTAAAGACTTTCACTAGCAGAACAAGGATATGTTTTTGTTAGCTCTGTTCCTGAAAATCTTCCCCTAGAGTTGAGGGATGGATCCTCCAGAACCCAGTGAATGAATGAGAACTGTACAAAAGAGGGATCTGCATGTTCCTGCTGTCCTCTTTTTAGGATGTAAGTATACTTGTTTTATTCTCAAATATGTAATGTAAGTTACTAATAGACCAAGGACCAACAAGGAGCTTCCTCAAACAAGGATTAGAAACTGAGCTTCTCCATAGTGGAGGGGAAGATTATCCAGGAATGGGTAATAACTCTGCTTCTCTGCCTGGAGACTGAGTCATCTTTTTTTGGCCATACCTCCTTTGACAATTCTCTCCCAGTTTGATTCGGTTTTCCATCAAGCAGAGACTGAGAAAAATGAGTTCCTACACATTCCTGGTACATTGTGAGGTGATTGGGATTTTTTTTACCTTTCCTTCCCTTGTCTCTTCCATCGGGAAGTGAAGATGGCTGAAAGTGATCTGGAGGCTTACTGATCCGCTGGTAAGCCTCCCTGCCAATTTGGACCATAGCCGAGGCCCCTGCCCGCGCCCACTTTAGCAAGAGGGATTTCCCTAGTAGTGAGCTGCCCCGCGGCTTGACTCCTTCATCAAGAGGGTGTCAGTCACTGCCTGGTATCATCCCAGCATACTGACAGCGGCTAGTGCCCTCTGCAGTGGCAAGGGGGGGGGGAAGCCACAGAAAGAGTGCTGTTTGTGAGCCAGTTGGCCTTGTCAGATTGGCAAAGCCTGCGTTAGGAAGCCATGGCAGGAGCTGCCATTTTGGGTCAGTCTGCCTTCTTGGGTGTTGAGTGAGGTCCTCCCACCAAGTTGCAATATAATAATTTCATAAGGTCTGTGTAATATTGAAAGAAGAGACAGTCCTACCTAAGGATTTTCCTTCTGATTTGTTTCCATCTATCAAGGTGGCTTAATTTTTGGACTTTTGGAACTTTAAATATTTAAATAAATAATGAAATCAGAGATACTATTTGATTTTTTTGTCAGATAAGATAACAAAACATCAAAGATAATATTAAAGTAGAATAAGATTTAATAATTAAAAGGTAACAATCACTAGTATTATTTATGTGATATTGTACAAATAGCTAGAGTGCCCCATTATCAAACTGATAATACTATTTGCTTTTAATGCAGGTGTTCTTGGTTCTCTGTAGTACCCTGACCACCTAAAATGAAAAATGAAATTGTGTGATGAGTTAGTTGTGATTGTATGTGGTGAATATGCCTGATGTCAGCTTAGTGTTGAAAGGTTTTCTTGTCCATCTTGTATTGCTATATCATTTTGATTCTATGATATCTCTCTTAACATGTTTCCCTGAAAATAAGACCCTGTCTTATATATTTTTGAACCCTGAAATAAATACTTGGCCTTATTGCCATGCACTCAAAAGCCTGATTGGCTTATTATCAGGGGATGTCTTATTTTGGGGGAAAGAGGGTAGTGGATAGCATTTTAGTAGCCGATACTCCCTCCCTCCTCCTTCTCATGTAGTAAGCAGATTAAACAACACATCTTCTATTGTATTTTTGAAAAAAAGTTGCCCATAAATTGCACTGTTCAGATTGTAAACTTGAATTAATGGATGGAGAGGTCTAGGTGTCAGTCCTAAACTGATAAAGATTAAGGAGAAATATTTTCCGATTTCCAGAAGCTTCCCTGATATCAGGAAAGAGAGCCATCGTTTCACTGGATTATATGAAGCCTGTTAGAAAGAAAATCAAAACATGTCAGAGAGATATTGTGGTGGAGATAGTGGCTCTGAATAGAAAATAATTTGAAATGTCTTATCCCATTCATCTTAATAAATTTTGCTGAAGACAACTGTGTGAAATCATTCTTGTGTCTGTAAATCAATATTTATTTTAGAAGGCTAAGCCTATGTTATACATTCATAGAATGTCATTTGCAGCAATACATGTTTTGTCTTAACTCTATCCATTACCTAACAGTAGATTTATGTAGACATTTCCAAGATAGTATTGTGAGATCCTAAGATCTCAATTTTTTACTTTCTCCCAGCGCTGAAGATTAACTATTGAAAAATGCGTTATTGTTGTGCATTGTTCATGGCAGTCATCTGAAGGGCTGATCTGGAGTGGAAGCTGTGGGTACAATAGAGCAGTGATTTTCAACCTTTTTTGAGCCGCGGCGCATTTTTTACATTTACAAAATCCTGGGGCACACCACCAACCAAAATGACACAAAATGACACCCTAAGACACTCCCCTCTCTTTTTCCATCCCTGTCTCCTCCCCCATCTGTGTGTGTGTGTGTGTGTATACACACTCTTGAACCATTTCCAAAAACAGGTGAGGGCTGGGGGGTTTTATCTCTTATTCTTTGGGTGCTTTTTATCATATGCTTTAAATCAAGAGTCACTTCTCTCTCTTTTGTTTCTCTCTCTTTCCTCTCATTCTGTCTCAATCATTTTCTCATTTCTTTTTTTCCTCCCCTTTTTGCTTATTCTCTCTCTCTCTCTCTCCCTTCCTCTCCTTTTCTCTCTCTCTTTTGCTTTCTTTCTCTCTATCTTGCTTTCTCTTTCTCTCTTTTCTTTCTCTCTTGCTTTCTCTCTCTCTCACTCTCTTTCTCTCTCTCTTGCTTTCTTTCTCTCTCTTTCTGTCTTTCTTTCTCTCTCTCTTTCTTACTCTCACTCTCTCAGCAAAAAGTTACGAGACCGGATCCTGAGCTTCCTTCTTCGCGGCACACCTGACCATGTCTCGCGGCACACTAGTGTGCCACGGCACACTGGTTGAAAAACACTGCAATAGAGGGTATATTTGTGTAACAACAGTTAAGCTAAAAGAAGCAGAGATATCTCCATCCTAATGAAATCCATTCAGTGTCCAGTGTCTTTATCAATATAGAGCAATCTTCTTCCATGCAAATGGGCAGGAATTTGAGCATTTGCCTGTAAGAATGCAAATGCTACATTGATAATGCAGTCTTAGGAATTATAGTTTATAGATGCTGTAATTTGGCCTGCCAGCACATTTTGTTCCATGTTATCCTACAGAGCTAATATCTCTGTAGTTTTAAGACAAATATGTGAAAGGGTACAGGTTTTCTAACTAGATAACCAGTGAATTTTATTCTTTTTAAATTTTGCAGTTAGAGATCCTTGCTGTTGTGATTATTTACTCCATTTGAGCTTTCTAAATGCTGGTGGAAGACAAAACATAGCAAATCAAATAAATTCATTGCTAGTGCCACAAAGTACATTTGAGGCAGATTTGTGGGGAAACAGTTCTCTATAGGAACTACTATAACAATTGAAGAACAGGGACATTCATTCTAAATTCTGAAAGATTAAGATAGAAGAAATGAAGTACTTTCCAGCTTTAATGCAGTTTGTAGTGTCAGTTCATAAATAGCGAATACAGAAAATAATAGCTGGAGTATGGGAATGTTCATACTGTCAGGCTGAAGCCATTGTTTTGAGTTGGAGACTTTGGCCTGCTACAAGCTAGAATGTAGCTTGCAGTAGGGCTGTGGGAAATTGCGAGGGGTGGTTGCATGAGGGCGAAGAATACTACCCACAACAAATTCTTTCCAGAGATTCAAGGCCATCCTTTGTTCAGCACTAGCCTGGAGGTCAATGGGAGGATCATGGATGTTGCGAGAACCAGAGTGATCCATGTGATAAACTTGTGGGTGTAGGGACAGGGTATGAACTTTAAACTGGGTGGAGAACTGTAGGGGAAATTAGATTTGGGTTGCCTACAGTTTGTGACAACATAACTCTATTAATAAATTGGAACTTGGAAGAAGGCCAAGCCTTGGACTCTGATTTATTTCTCGGATGTTAATTGGAATGCTGACATTAACCCAAATCTAACTTCCTCTACACATATTTATTTATTTGACTTCTATGCCGCCCAATCCTGAAGGACTCCGGTCGATCCTCTGACCACCACCAAGGCGGAAGCAAAAGGAGTAGTTGCCCCCCATCCCCAAACTTGTCACATTGCCCACTCAGGTTGTGCCAATGTGGCAACTCCTCCTTCCGCTTCTGCCTTGGCGGTGGACAGAGGATGGCCTTAAACTTTCAACTGGGTGGGAAACTTTGAAAGGTCAGATTCGGGTTAAATGTTGAGGTTCCAGCTAACATCTGAACTTAAATCAGAGTCCAAGTCAAAACAACTATCCTCTACTACCATGTTTTGACTTGGACTCTGATTTAAGTGCGGATGTTAGCTGGAACCTCGACATTTAGCCCGAATCTCTCTTAAAGTCCCACCCAGCTACCCCAAGCTCAGGGTGCTGGTCAGGATCCTTAGCCTCAACATCCAACCTGGCATCAGGCAGGGTGAAGATTCAGGAAAAAATGAAGAAGAAGGAACAAGCTTCTTGGGAACCAGTAGAAGACTAATTAGTTGGGATATTCCAGATCCTCTCTACGATCCACCCTAGGAATTTGCAGCTGCAGGAGAGATCGTGGAGAGGGAGAGTTGCAAACAGCCAGCTCCTAAGTCCCCCTGTCAGCTAGAGCAAAATTCCCAAATTGCAGTAGGTGGTCTGAGTCGTCGTCCCCCACTGAGGGAAGGAGGCCCTCTGGTCGCAAGACTGCTCTCAGCTCAAGAATGGAGGCAGCAAGAAATCATCCTTACAAACCACTCTGAAAGCAAGGGATTACATCTGCCGTCATGCAATCAGTCGTTGATGGATCTCCCTGACCGGTTTGGATGCTTAAACATCAGTTGGACAATCCCCCAGTCACAGACTAATGTCCCTAGATGGAACTTGGGGAATGGCGGCAAGAAAGGTGCAGGACTGGTCCAAACGGTTCTTAGTGTACATGTTACGAGATGCACTGGATCCGGAAATGAAAGAGGCGTACAGTTCACTGCCACATTCTGGAGAGAGTTCATAAGTGCAATTGGATCCATTCAAGGATTAATTAGCTTGGTTTTTCATCCAAGTACCAACGGTGCGGTGGAACGGGCCAACACAATGGTTCAGCAGTACCTCCGTTGTTATGTAGATTACCAACATACCAAGATGACTGGGGGGAGCTGCTGCCATTTGCAGAAGTAGCATACAACAATGCCGTTCACAGCAGCACCTGGTGGACTCCTTTCCAAGTCACCAGTGGCCAAGAATTTATTTCCATGCCGGAATACCCATGGAAGCACCCACTTTCATGTCCCTGGCTGAATGGATGGTAAACTGCATTCAACTGTCCACTGGGAAGCTTTCAATTCAAGGTGATGCCTTTTAGACTGCAGGGAGCCCCCACAGTTTTCATGTTATACATCAACGAGGTAATCCACCCCATTTTTATAAGGGGGTGCTCATCTGTTTAGATGATATTCTCATCTTTAGTGAAACACCAGCAGAGCACCCTTCTCTTCTGGAAGATGATGAGACCTCACCTACAGATGAAGCGGCAACCCATTGGGATGAAGGGGGCAACGATGAAGACGACACAATGGTTAGTGAAGCCGTTCGCTCTTTCCTCATAAAGACAAATATTAAAGTGCCTGAAATGGGGAAAGAGGGGGAGATAGATGCTATAACAGATACAGGTTGCTCATGGTGCCTAATCAGTAAGATAGTGGTGGAGAAACCAAGGAGATTGTGAAAACTAAAGCTCTGACGGACAGATTGACCTTCAGTGTTTTGGATTTGTTTCCCTACTTACTATAGCAAATAGCCAAAACACTGAAGCTCACACTTTATCCTCTTCTAATTACTGAAGTTGAGAACCAGCTTGGTTTCATGGCTAAAGGCACCAGGCTAAGAACTAGAAGACATTGACCTCTAGTTTAGGAATTAACAGAAAGCCAACTGGATAACTTTGTGCCAGTCACTTTCAGCCTTTGGCAAACCACTTTGGAAAATGTTGCCAAGAAAAGGACAGGGATTTGTCCAGGCAGCTGCCAGGAATCAAGGCTGATTTAAAGTGTTTATCTTCCACTCTCCCCCCCCCCCCGCACACACACATACACATACACGATTTTAAAGTTTGCTCTAGTGGTTCTCCTCTGCCAAAGAATTGTGCCAACAATTATGTCATCAATTATAAGTGCATGATTAGCAAACTTTCCTCTCTTCTTCCATCAGATGATGGTAATATAAAGAGCTAATATAGTGTGCTGGCAAAGACTAGGTTTCAGGAAGTTTTCTGGATGATTTTGAATCTCTTAGCCAGTCTACCTGCCCGGATGCGATGGAAAATTGGGAGACAGCACTGTGTATACTACCTTGAGACTTTGAGAAGGAAACATAACTATAAAAACAAGTTTTATCTTAGCACTGGGTCATTTGTGTGCATTCTCATTTGAAAACGAATTAAAAATCGTGAAAATATAATTTTTGATAGAATTTTTCTCTATTTCTGGAAAATCTTGTTCTGAAGGATCTTAAACATTTTTTGAATGCCTGTATGTTTCCTCTAATTCCTTGTAATTCTCCTGATTGTTAAGTACCGTATATACTCGAGTATAAGCCGACCCGAGTATAAGCCGAGGCACCAGTTTTGCCATAAAAATTGGGAAAACTTATTGACCCGAGTATAAGCCAAGGTTAGAAAATGCAGTGGCTACTGGTAACTTATAAAAATGGAAACCAATAAAATTACATTAATTGAGAAATCAGTAGATTAAATGTTTTAGAATATTTATTTTAAAGAAAACCAGTAAAATAGCTCTGTAAATTTAAAAGAGGGTAAACAAAAGCAATCTGGTAATAACAATAAAGTAAAAAGTAAAAAAAGTAGCTCACTTAGCAACCAAGCTAAAACCTATTTCTAAACCTAACCCAGGGCTCTTTAAACTTGTCAGTTTTAAGAGTACAGTGATCCCCCGCTCGTTGCGAGGGTTCCGTTCCAGGACCCCCCGCAACGAGCGGGTTTTTGCGAAATAGCGCTGCGGAAGTAAAAACACCATCTGCGCATGTGCAGATGGTGTTTTTACTTCCGCAGCGCTAGCGAGGAGCCGAAGATTGGGGCCGGCGCGGCTGTTTTAAAACGTTGCCGCCGGCATGGGGGGCTTGCCAGCACCCCCCGGACCCCCAACCCAGGTTTGGGGGGCTGCTAGGAAGCCCCCATGCCGGCGGCGACGTTTTAAAACAGCCGCGCCGCCCCCAATCTTTGGCTCCTCGCTAGCGGGCAGCAAGCGGCAGACAAGCCGTTCGCTGGCGCCGCTCGCTCGCGCTTCCCAGCTGAGTCCTGAAGCGAATTCGCTTCAGGACTCAGGTGGAAAGCGGCGAGAATGAACGGCGTGGGCGCTCGCTCTCGCCGCTTTCCAGCTGAGTCCTGAAGCGAATTCGCTTCAGGACTCAGGTGGAAAGCGGCGAGAGCGAGCGCTAGCGAACGGCTTGTCCGCCGCCCGCTCGCGCGTCCCGCGCCCACGCCGTTCATTCTCGCCGCTTTCCACCTGAGTCCTGAAGCGAATTCGCTTCAGGACTCAGGTGGGAAGCGGCGAGAATGAACGGCGTGGGCGTGGGCGAAGGGCGGGCGGCAGCGAGGAGTTTATGTGGGCGGTGGGGAAACTCCTTGCTGATGCCCGCCGCTCGCCCTCCCGCCAGCAAGAGGGGGAAGACCCAGGGAAGCCGCCCAGCAGCTGATCTGCCGGGCGCCATCTACGCATGCGTGCCCATAGAAAAAAAGGGCACGCATGCGCAGATGGTGTTTTGACTTCCGGGTTCAAAAATCGCAAATTACCCTGTTCGCAATGGTCGGGGACGCAATAACTGGGGGATCACTGTAGTGGATTTCAACTCCCAGAATTCCTGCCCCAGCCATGCTACCACAGGAGTAGGAGTTGAAGTCCACAAGCCTTAATCTTTTGAGGTTTTAAGACTCTTGCATTTGTAACCCTAACCCAGGGCTCTTTAAACTTGACAGTTTTAAGACTAGTGGACTTCAACTCCCAGAATTCCTGCCCCAGCCATGCTACTTCAGGAGTAGGAGTTGAAGTCCACAAGCCTTAATGTTTTCAGGTTTGAAGACTCTTGCATTTTTAACTGTAACCCATGGATGTTTAAACTTGACAAGTTTTTAGAAGCCTGGAGAGAGTTCATGCCCCCCCCCCCTTTAGCTTGCTGGCTGGCTTGCTGGCTGGATCTCCCACCCCTGATCCTCCCTCCTCCTCCGTCTCCCTTTATTGCCCCATGTGTTATTCGGGGAAGCAGATTTGCTAAAGAGATCCACTTGGGAGGGGGGGGGAAGGAGGAGGAGAGCCAGAATAGCCCACAGCCCTGGGGGAGGAGGAGGAAAGAGGCTGACCTCCTCCTCCTTCTTTCCCTGCTAGCGCGCCAAGTGGATATCGTTAGCTAATCTGCTTCTCTCTCCGGCTGGGGGCTTCTAAAGCCTGGAGAGAGTTCATGCTGTTTCCCCCCCCACCCTTAGCTTGCTGGCTGGCTTGCTTGCTGGATCTCCCTCCCACCCCTGATCCTCCCTCCTCTTCCTCCGTCTCCCTTTATTGCCCCATGTGTTTTTCGGGGGAAGCAGATTTGCTAAAGAGATCCCTTGCGAATGAAACTGAGGAAGAGGAAAGAAGAAGCCTCGCCTCTTTCCTTTCCTCCTGTTCCTCCACGATCGCAACTAACAGGAGAAAACAAAAGAGGAGAAGAGGAAGCAGCCGACAGCATATTGATTTAGCGGTATTTAAATATTTTAAAAAGAAAGAAAGCAAGTGAGGAAGTGAGAGAGACGAGCTGCATGGCCCCGCCCCACCGCCATTTCTATCAATGTCTCACCCGTCTCCAGTTCTTCAGGGGGCTCCGTTTTTGAAGCAGCTGTGGATTCCTGCTTCTGTCTTCTCGCCCCCCCCACCTCACCAGCTTCCCATCGCCTCCCCCCCCTCTCTTTTCTGAACTCTTGAATTTGCCTTAAAGGTGCCTCCTCGGCACCGGCATCATTCCTCCGCACCACCCTTCTCTCCTAATTAAAAGTTGGAGCCGCGGAGGGTGGAAAAGCGCGACCTCTGCAGCCCAGTCCCTGTGTCCGGCTGTCAGAGATGGCACTACATATTTACACAGACAGCAATGCCTTCCCTGCCCTAGCTCCCTCACCCGCCCAAGCCACCAATGCCTGCCGGACTCCAGCGGGGCGCCCTCTTGTGGTGACTCCTCAGTGACCTGAGTATAAGCCGAGGTCGGGTTTTTCAGCCCATTTTTTGGTCTGAAAAACTCGGCTTATACTCGAGTATATACGGTAAATATTATTTGATTTTGGACCTTTTGCAACCTTTGTGCCTGGAGTGTAAGACATGTCCCCATAATAAGCCCAATCAGGCTTTTCAGAACATGTGCTGAAATAAGCCCTCTCCCAAATAAGCCCCCACCCACTACTTAAATGCATGCACAGCCGGTCCCTGCCATTTCTACTTGTGCATGCCACACGCACCCCACACACCCTTACTGTACCTACTGGTAGGGCTGATGGCCGCACAAACAAACAAACAAAAAAAAGACCACCCCAAAAATGGCCAACCAAAAAGAGCAACAGGTGAACAATGCCTGCCTTGCGCCCCACTCCTTGCAGCAGCAAAATATGGCAGGCCAGCAACACGCCTTATAATGCATGGCAAGGACTGGGATGCTGGCCTGCTGCTCATTTTGCCATGGCAAGGAGAGGATCGCGAGGCGTGTTGCTGGCCTGCCTCTCATTTCATGATCCACTCCTTGCCGTAGCAAAATGAACAGCAGGCCAGTGACATGCCTCGTGACCCATTCTTTGCAGCGGCAAAATGAGAGACAGGCTAGCGACGTGCTTCATGATCGATGGCAGAATTTGTTAATTGGTCACCCTCAGGAGAAATTTTTCTGTACTGTGCAAGACCGGCCAAGAGATGCCACAGAATTGCCAGACTTTAGTAAGATGCGTGTCTGGCAGCCCTCCTTGTTCCACCTGCCGCACCAAATTATACCCCACCATGGGACGCGCATCTTACCGGAATCTGGCAGCTCCACAGTGTCTCTCAGCAGAAAAACTTCTCTCAAAGTTTCTCTGTACTGTGCAAGGTGTTTCCCTGCACAGACCAACACACTCCAGTAGTCGTTAAGCCAACCCCACCTTCTGCACCCCAAAAATAATGAGACCCCGATAATAAGGCCAAGGTCATATTTCAGGGGTCAAAAAATATAAGAGGGTCTTATTTTCGTGAAAACACCATATGTGCATTGTAGGCACAACACAAGCTGTGTTAAAAATGTATGGTTATAGACATTCTTTTTCAAATTTGTATTTAGGAATATAATAAAAATGCTGTCCCACAGTCATATCATTCATGCTGAATTCATTCATCCATAATTTCCAAGAATGTTAGAGCTATATTTTAACAGAAATTTAATAAAGAAAGCACATAGAATAAAAAATATATACTGTAATTTATTTTCTCTTCAAATCAGATCCTGGATTCACTGAGAGAGAAACTGAAAAGATTTATACACAGAAGATGGGCCATATCTGCTTTATTTCCTGAATGTCAAAAAATACTTCCAGAAAGCAGAGGGTCAGCACCGACCATTTCTATGCACAAGTAGAACTAAAATGCAGTTGTGTGTGTATGACTTTCCATAAGCTTTAACAACCCTTATATTGTCGTTTCATTCATTATCTTTTGCTATTTGCCTAATTGTCAAAGCTTCAGCAAAACAACATGGCATGCCATCTCTTAATTGGCCTTAATTATACTTTTGGGCTGCTCTAGAATATCCTAAGGCACATGATATCTCAATCCCTAGCTTATACAGTAAATGCATTATTTTGCATAGCTCAGCAAGTACTGTATGGGTCAAAGTAAAATCTGTTTTGAACTGCAGCTGCTGAGCAAGCATATTGCTCCTTTGTTTTCTTTGCATATTTGGGTCGCTTTAATGTGATTGTAATCCAATATAAAATCCATATTCAGAAGAACATAAAACTTTTAAAAGAATTTGATTATTATATGGAATTTGTTACCAGCAGTTACGGTAATTGTAGCTAGTTTGAATGATTTAAAAGGGGATTAGACACATTCATGGAAGATCAGGTTATCAGCTACTTAAAGTTGATGATCATTTACTACCTCTTACATCATAAAGTAGTATCTTAAATATTGATTATTGGTATTCAACTATGAAAGAGAAACAGTTACTTTCTAGTTCATGTTGGTGAGTTTATTGAATGCCTCTAATCACAGAGAAAGTTACAGAGAAAGAATGCTGAACTAAATGGGTCTAACTTAATAGTTCTTCGTACATTCTAATCTTATTTTAATAAATATCCTCAATTTATGACAGCAATTGAGGCTGGGACTTCCAGCAGCTAATTAAGTGAATCATCATGTGATTGCACCCTATTTTATAATTTGAACAATTACCAAAGTTTTATTTCACATACAGTAGATTTACTTAACCTGTATCTTACGATATTTATCTAAAATTAAAATGTTTTTATTGGGGAAAGCCTCTTTCCCCAACGGAGCTCAGAAGGGGGAGAAAAGTCTTATTCCCGAAATGGAGCTTGGGGGGGGGGGGGGGGAAAGCCTCTTTTTCCACATGGAACTGGGAGAAGCCTCTTTTCCCAAACAGATGAGGGGAAAGCATCCCATCCCCAAATGGAGTTGGGAGTGGGTAAAAGCCTTCTGTGCCCAAACAGTGCTGGGGTGAAATAGCTGGAGATCTAGGAAGACACATGCCGCAGAAAATGAGGAAAAAGCATGAGCTTGTCTGACCCGAAAATCAGCAGGCCGGCAAGAGGCACCTGCGCATGCACAGTGGAGCTGATTGTGTATTTTTACATGAGAAATAAACTGCATGTGGAATATTTCCTGGAAAAAGTGCATTTGTTTAGTTATACTAAATACTTGCCTCCAGAGGGGATTATTGTAGTAATCTCTACATGACATGCTCTTGAATAGTTTGAAAACTACAACCAATGCAAAAGAAAAAAGCAATAGCTAGAAAGTTTTCTGTAGTTGTTAAAGCCATACTGTATTTGTATTGTTTTTTCCCAATTTGATTTCAGGACCAGTAAAAGATGAAACAGTAGATGGTTTGGTTTAAAGCTAGCTAAAATAGAGATTTTGTGTGTGTGTGCTTTTTATTGTCAAAGAGAGCAACAATGATTAACTGAGATAATACATAACCTTTTCATTGACAATATCCCAGTTTGGGGCTAATCGTATTTTTTATTATTTGTATAGGTGTTTTTATTTTAATGAGCTCATAAATGTTTGGAAACATATCACGTTTCTAAGCCTCTTGTGGATTTATTGTATCTGATTTACTCATATTCTGTTTTATATTCTTCAACTTCGGCAGCTTACAGATTCAGAAACAATGCATAAATATTTCTGTGAATAATATTAGAAATGAATTACACAGACTGTTCTAAAATTGTAAAATAAAGTATGTTGAGATGGTTTGAGACGGTAGGACCAAGAATTTGTGTTTGGATGAGCTGATAAAATGAAGTAATCAGACAAGACACATAATGGATAATGGGCACAAAGAGATGAGGTATGGACCTAATGTAAATTAGATGGTTTAGTACTGTAAACTAAATTTATATTTCCTTTGATTTCTTTTAGAATTATTTCTTTTGCCCTTTATCTTCCTTTTTTAGGTTTGCATTATTTATTAGATTTTTATCCTACCTTTATTACTTTATAAGATGATTCAAGGTGATGAACATACATAATACTCTTCCCTCACCTATTTTCCTCACAACAGTCCTGTGAATTGGGCTGGGTTGAGAAAGAGTGACTGGCCCAAAGTCACCAAGTTTTGTGCCTAAGGCAGGACTAGAACTCTTAGTCTCCTGGTTCTTGAGGAAGCATCTTAACCACTACATCAAATTCCAGTTGTTTTCACTCTGAAAGAGAATAGTGTAATGCAGGGGTCGACAAAGTTGTTCAGAATCTAGGAGCCAGCCAAAAAATTTAGGAGCCAGAATTTTTTTTAAGCAAACTTGGTTTTTTGCCGAGTCTCCACCTGACATCGCTTTCACCCCCTCCCCCCCGGCGCAGGCCTGGCTCCGCCGAGCCGGCTCTGCTGTACTCCCGTCGGGATCCGAGGGGAGACCGTTAGTCAGAAACCGAAACAGAGAAGAAGGAAAGGGAGACCGGGCCGGGGACGCGGGGGAGGGGGGGAGGGGGGAGGAGGGGTTACTGGTCGGAAGTCACCGCGCACGCGGCCGGAGGAGGAATGAACAAAACCTCACGCCGGGAGGGGAGGGGCTTCCGCTTCTCTCCGAAGGCGGGTGAGCGGCCAAGATCGGAGCGTCTGTGTGCGGAATGGAGGCAAGGGGGGGAGGGAGAGACGCACGCAAGCGCAGGGGACGCTGGGAAAGCAGCTCGCTCCGAGGTTGATGGGCGGAGCTACGGAAGCCAAGATGTACCATTTCTGGGCGTAAACACAAGGCGGGAAAAATATACTGTATACCAGTGATTTTCAACCTTTTTTGAGCCGCGGCACACTTTTTATATTTACAAAATCCTGGGGCACACCACCAACCAAAATGACACAAATCTAATAAATAAATAAATAAATAAATAAATAAATAAATAAATACATACATACATACATACATACATACATACATACATACATACATACATACATACATACATAAATAACCCCCTCATATATACAATCCCATGTAACATCCCCTTATAAATACAGTCAATCATCAATCATCCCTCCTGAAATTTATACCACTGTCTCATTTATGGGTACTTCTCCTGTCTTTCCCCCTTTTCTCTCTCATGTTTCTCATTTCTCTCTCTTCCTCCCTTTTTCCCTCATTCCTTCTCCCTCTCACTTCTCCTCTTTTTCCATCCCTGTCTCTCTCCCCCCCTTATGTGTGTGTATGTATACACACTCCAACCATTTCCAAAACCAGTTGAGGGCTGGGTTTTTTTTCTCTTTTATCCTTTTCAAAAACAGGTGTGGGCTGGGGGGGGGTTTCTTATTATTTGGATGCTTTTTACCATATGCTTCAAGAATCACCTCTCTCTCTCTCTCTTTTGTTTCTCTCTCCTCTCATTCTCTGCCTCAATCATTTTATCATTTCTCCTTTTTTCTCCCCTTTTTGTTCTCATTTCTCTCACTCTCCTTTCCTCTCCCTATCTGTCTTGCTTTCTCTCTCTCTTGCTATTTTTCTCTCTCTTGTTCTCTTATTTTCTCTCTCTCTCTCTTGTTCTCTCTCTCTCTCATGCTTTCTCTCTCTTGTTCTTTCTCTCTCTGTTGCTCTCTCTCTTATTTTCTCTCTCTCTCTCTCTTTCCTTTCTCTCATTCCCTCTTTCTCTCTATCCTTTCTATCTCTCACTCTTCCTTCTCTCCCTCCCTTTCTCTCTCTTTCCATTCCCTCTTTCTCTCTATCCTTTCTATCTCTCACTCTTTCCTTCTCCCCCTCTCTTTCTCTCTCTTTCCTTTCTCTCATTCCCTTTCTCTCTATCCTTTCTATCTCTCACTTTTTCTTTCTCTCCCTCCCTTTCTCTCTCTTTCCTTTCTCTCATTCCATCTTTGTCTCCTGGGGCTGACTGCGCCTGCCCTGCACCCCCCACCACGGAGGGAAAGCATTTGGCATCGGCACCGCCAAACCCCCCCCCCCCTCCACAAGCAGCAAAAGCCTCTGCGACTGAGCCGGAAGGCAAACGGTGCACCCCGCCGCTTAGGCTTTTGCTGCTCCTGGGGGGGGGAGGATTTTCTCCTCCCCCCCCCCCGGCAGCCAAACGTCGCTGGTGCAGGAAAGCAGCGTGTTAAAAGGCGCGCTGCTTTCACGGAAAACAAACCCGGCTTTCCTGGCAACGGAGGATGACAAGCAGGAAGAAGCGGGGTGGAGCAACGCCAGGCTCAAGCAGGCAGCTTCCGCGCGTTTCTTTCAGCGGAAGAGGAGGAGAGGGAGCGGATCGGGTGGGCGGGGGCAGCGCCTTCTACTGCCGGCGCCTCCCCGCCCCCGCCCCCCCCAGGCAGGCAGGGGAATGGGAACTGCGCGCCCATGGAAAAGGGCACGCAGGGGGGTATTTTGGGGTGTGCGGGTAGCGGCGGCGGGCAATAGCCGGGGGGCGGCTTCTGCAAGTGGGAGCTCCAGGGCTGAAGCCTCAGCCCTGGAGCTCCCACTTGCAGGAGCCACCTCGCGGCACACCGGTTGAAAAACACTGCTGTATACACATACAGTACAGCAGGCAACATTTTCTAGGCGCCAGACAACATTTTCTAGGCGCCACTGGCGACCAGGCGCCTGGGTTTGTCGAACCTTGGTGTAATGGGTACGTGCCATACATCTGTTCACTACTTCTTACCCTCCAATTTAATAGGAAATTTGGGACAGGGAAATGTTTTATATGTTTCCCTTTTTACTATTTTTTATATAATTTGCTAAATAATTGCACTGCCAGTTTTCATATGGCTAATTGAATTATTATAGAATTACTATATAAATATATCTACAATGGATTCAGTTAATTTCCCTATTGTTCAAATACTGATTATTAAAATAAAATAAATTGTTGTTGTTGTTATTATTATTATTATTATTAATTAGATTTGTATGCCGCCCCTCTCCGAATACTCGGGGCGGCTCGCAGGATACAATATAAAACAGTGAATACAAAACAAATCTAATTAATTAAAAAACTACGTAAGCTAAAACCCCAGTATATTAAAATCAATCAAACAATTCAGTTGCAGCCATACATCACATTTATTGACCAGGGGGTCTAATTGCCCCAAGCCTGGCATCATAAGTGGGTCTTGAGACTCTTGAGAAAAGTGAGGAGGGTGAGGGCAGCACGAATCTCTGGGGGAGCTGATTCCAGAGGGCTGGGGCCTCCACAGAGAAGGCTCTTCCCCTAGGCCCCACCAAACGACATTGTCTGGTTGACGGGACCTGGAGAAGGCCAACTCTGTGGGACCTAACCGGCCACTGGGATTGATATGGCAGAAGGCGGTCCCGTAAGTAATCTGGCACAATGCCATGTAGGGCTTTGTAGGTCATTACCAACACTGAATTGTGTCCGGAAACCAATCGGCAACCAATGCAGTCCGCGGAATGTTGGAGAGACATGGGTATATCTAGGGAGGCCCATGACCGCTCGCGCGGCTGCATTTTGCACGATTTGAAGTTTCTGAACTTCAAATCTGAAATGTAGCTAAATGAATACTTTGAAACCTTAGTATGAGATTATTTAGATGTGCATCTTAATACTGTTAGTATATGTGGTACTCCATGTAGTGCAGTAGTTCTCAACCTGGGGGTCGGGACCCTTTGGGGGTTGAATGACCGTTTCACAGGGGTCACCTAAGACCATGGGAAAACACAAATTTCCCATGGTGCTAGGGACTAAACCTTCTATTCTGGCGCTCTGGAACATATTTTTATGATCTGACCAATCAGGAGTTTACATTGGGGCTGTCCCTCTGACCTTCCTGCCAATCAGCTTAAAGCTCTGTTGGGAAAATTGGCGCTAGACTTCTGGTTGGGAGTCATCACAACATGAGGAACTGTATTAAGAGGTCGCAGCATTAGGAAGGTTGAGAACCACTGATATAGTGGATACATCCATATGTTATATTTATATGTAGTACAGAACATCAAAACATGTGTTTAATTTCAAGGTCAAACCAGAGCTTTGCATTCAGTATTGATCTATACACTACTAAAATCTCTAGATTCTATAACCTTGAACTGGATGAAATAGTGCATCATGGGGCATAACATTTTGAACTAAGGTATTTCAAATGAGCTAACTTATAGAATGTATCCAAAATCTCAGACCCATGACTCGCATGAGATTGAAATTTGGCAAATTTTATAAAACATTTTGTGACATAATACAGTGTCATAAAATATTTTGTGTGCTGATATTTGACTGTGTTATACAGTTTAACATTAAGTATTTTCAAGGCATCGCTGTGACTCTTCAGTAAAGACAGCACATTAGAAGTTCTGTCATTGTTCAAGGCATTGGGGAATCTGGTAAAGAAATATCTGAAACAATGAGCCCAGAGGGCACAAATTGTGTAGTTTTAAGTTAAACCTGGAGGGAAAGGGAAAGCATTACTAAGAAGAGAAAAACTTGATAGCACTCTACCAATACAGGAAGAAATGTCACAGGGAGGGTGTGTGGATTTCCATCACCTGAAAGTAACACAAACACCAGTGGATAGATGTTTTATAGAGGGAGTGCCAAACTTGAAATGAAGAAGAATTTTCTGATTGTGGGGGAATGTTAAACAGTGGAAAAGCCTGCCTTGTGAAGTTGTGGATCCTCCGTTACTGTACTGGATTGTCACTTAACTGAATGGTTATGAGGTGTCCTGCACTGTGTAAAGGATTCAATAAGAAGACATCTAAGGTCTGTTTTGAGGCTATGATTCGGAAGGGGGGGAGTTTACGCTTATAAAAAGATTCTGCTTTGCTTACAGAATGAAAGATGTATCATTTCTGGGTTTCCTTCTAAAGGCAAAGAAAATTAAATGTAAATTGCATTTACCTGTGGAAGATGCTGTCATATTTACATAAAGTCACATTTACAAAATTACATCAAGAGGGAAATGCAACATAATGATTTCATAATTTATAATCAATTCACTATGATTATATTTTGTCTCTTGATGTAATTTAGTAAATAGGATTCAGGTAAGTATGATGTTCTACACTTAATGTAATTTATGCAGTTTTTAGAATTTCAGAGGACTGGGTCTAAAAAAAAAATCTGTTTCTCATTTTAGATTAATGGCTGTTTTATTGAGAAGCTATTTGTCAGTGTTTAAAAGTGGGCCATCTGGAAATCAGTTTAAAACTGAAAATAATGTCAAATTGATTTTTTGTTATAAAGCGTCTCCATTACTTCAATTCCATTATTCAGCATTTTTAGTTTAAATTTACTGTAACAGTTGGCTATGGTGCACGTTCTAGTGCGGGAAGTACAAAAGATAATAAATAATTTCTTATATAATAGAGTATCTGAATAGTTGGGAAGAGATTTGGCATTTGTAAATTTATTGGTGTCAAGCTGTTCATACAGTCTTACAAATGTTTTTGGTTTCTAAATTGAAGATAATAGATGCAGCTGATATTAGGTAGAATATTTGTTGGTTTATTTCCTTAAATGAGGTCAAAATGATCTTATTTTAATTCTGTAGTATAATTGTTTTTAAAAGCATCTTCCATTTTGAAGAATTTATGAACTCAGTACAAGGAACTCTTTATAGTGCATTATAAAATAAAAATTCTGCCTAACAGTCTTTATTTTATTGCTTGATGGCTAACCTTTACAATGAACATATTGACTTAGATTGGCGTACCATATAATGTATTTTCAAAGTAGTTATTAGCAGTGACTATATATAAAACTCATTGGCTTGTAAAATACTGCTGTATATTCCTGGATGACAGATGTACTCAATCGTTCATTAATAGAAATAGCAATCTTAAAGATGGCCTAATGGACATTGCTTTTAAAAAACACTGATTTTCTTCTGCACTTAGTATCATTATTTCAAATGGAAACTGCTTGAATAACTGACCCTCAAGCCAGTTCAGAAATGACAGAGAACATTTTAGAAAACAACTCTCTATGCTTCAGCTATTAGATTGTAGTTTAACTATTCTGTTTCTAAATTCAATTTATTATTGAACTTATCTTCACAATACTTCACTTTTGCAGACCAACATTAATATTACATTTTATCTTACACCTTCTGTTAATGTCAATAATGGTGGCAAACTGGAATCTATACACTTTCTATAATTTAAAAAAAAAAAATTAGTCATTGTTTTATTGTGGAGTCTGCAGATGTCATATGACAACTTATGTGTTTCATTGCTTCAGTTCTTTTAAAAAAATGTTGATGATTTTTAATATGAAATGGAAAACAAAATGTTAAGAGCCAGATAACCTTGCTGGGAAATTTAAGGACACACCTTCAGAGGCATGAAGATACTGCACTTACCATTTTTTAAAGACATATTCTCATATTGGATACTTAATTTTATTGCCTGTTGAAAGTGGTCTGTTATGAAAATATTGTTTTACCTGTAGTGCCAACAGAATAATTACTATGTATATGAGCATGGAAAATAAAACTCTGGATATAACATAGTCTGGCTGTCAATCTATCCTACTTCAGTTGTGTGGCACATGAGTATCCTTCCTTCTATCCAGTTTATTCTTGATTTGATTACTGGCAAAGCTGTAACCTCAGCCTTCTAGTTTAATGAAAAGAAGGACTAGGGGGTGACATGATTATAGTGTTCCAATATCTCAGGGGTTTCCACAAAGAAGAAGGATTCAACCTATTCTGAGTCTAAAGCACCTGAAGGCAGGACAAGAAATAATGGATGGAAACTAATCAAGAAGAGAAATAACTAAGAAGAAATTTCCTGACAGTGAGAACAATTAATCAGTGGAACAACTTGCCTCCAGGAGTTGTGAATGCTTCCACACTGAATGTTTATAAGAAGAGATTGGACAACCATTTATCTGAAATGGTATAGAGTTTCCTTCTGAGTAGAGTATTGGACTAGAAGACCTCCAAGGTCCCTTCCAACTCTGTTATTCTGTTCCTTCCATAGTCCTGCTCTTCCTTTTAGATGGGTAGGCAAAACCACTCAGTTAACTCTCCTGTAGAGCTGTTGCTTGTATGCCGCATTCCTCGATCTCCCAGGTAGCTAAATCGCTCAGAATTTAAAGGGGAAGAACAGGATCATTATAATAATAATTAATAATTAATTAGATTTGTATGCCGCCCCTCTCCGCAGACTTGGGGTGGCTCACAACAATAATAATAACAATATGACAATGTAACAAATCTAATATTTAAAACTATATAAGCCTGGGAGAGGTATCTCAGTTCCTCCATGCCTGGCGATACAGTTGGGTCTTAAGCAATTTACAAAAGACAACGAGGGTGGGGGCAGTTCTGATCTCTGGGGAGAGTTGATTTCAGAGGGCCGGGGCCGCCACAGAGAAGGCTGTTCCCCTGGAGCCTGCCAAATGACATTGTTTAGTCGATGGGACCCGGAGAAGGCCAACTCTGTGAGACCTTATCGGCCGCTGAGATTCGTGCAGCAGAAGACGGTTCCGGAGGTATTCTAGTCCGAGGCCATGTAGGGCTTTATAGGTCATTACCAACACTTTGAATTGCAACTGGAAACTAATTGGAAGCCAATGCAAGCCATGGAGTGTTGGAGAGACATGGGTGAATTTAGGTAACCCCATGATAGCTCTCGCAGCCGTATTCTGCATGATCTGAAGTTTCGGAACACTTTTCAAAGGAAGCCCCATGTAGAGAGCGTTGCAGTAGTCGAACCTCGAGGTGATGAGCAACTATGAGCAATGACTCCCTGTCCAAATAGGGCCGCAACTGGTGCACCAGGCGAACCTGGGCGAACATCCTCCTCGCCACAGCTGAAAGATGGTGCTCTAATGTTAGCTGTGGATCAAGGAGGACGTCCAAGTTGCAGACCCTCTCTGAGAGGGTCAATAATCCCCCCCCCAGGGTAATGGACGGACAGATGGGATTGTCCTTGGGAGGCAAAACCCACAGCCACTCCGTCTTGTCAGGGTTGAGTTTGAGCTTGTTGACACCCATCCAGACCCCAACAGCCTCCAGGCACTGGTACATCACTTCCATGAATCATGGATCAGCAATTGGGTTCAAAGGGTGAATCTGTTTCCTTTTACATTTCTCTGACTCGGTCCTACCTCTGACAAGCGAGTACAATCCATCCTGACTGCCGACTCCTCCCGCTCTGAGAAAGAGTGTATCAGGTGAGTCAACGCTCATTTTGCGTGGTCACCCTATGCTAACCCCAACTATGACTTGGAAGTATGTATTTTTGGCTCCTAGAGCAACCAAGGAATTCATTAAGTCATTTTTCAGTTTTGTATCAAAACACGACTAATCTGGATAGTCTATTATTATTCAACAAAATCAGACCATATTAACTTTCTAAGCTCAACAGAACTGTTAAAAAATACTACAGAGGTTTTTGAACCTATTAACCTGTATTTCTTTTGTCTTAAAGATGTTTTTAATAGAGCGCTTTAATTAAACCCTTCCCTTCCCCAAATGCTAGTTTACTAAATCTTAAAATTTTGGCTCAGTTTAATTATATAATTTAATTATATAACAACAGGTTTTGTTTATTATTTAGAATTTCTAACAATCTAAAAATGATTGCTTCCCATCGGCTTGAACATTTTCAGAATGTGAGCTCTGGTGAGGATCTAGATATGCTAGTCACATTCGGAAGCCTTGGGAAATAGTTGCCTGCCTCTTTCCTGGACAAATTTTTACAGAGGTGTTTATCACTCTAGCTCTAGTAGTACAAAACAATGACTCCAGATTTCAGTCAGAACTTTGCCAGCCACAAAACCATTCCGTTTACTGCAGAGGCATAATTAGGGCCTTCCTTTTCTCTTAGTTCTTTCGTGAAATAGAGACAGATTGGGTGGTCAGTTTGGAACTACTACTACCCAATTCTGCAAGTTTTCTGCAATGAAGGAATGCTATAGTAGTGATGGCTAACCTTTTCCGGACTGAGTGCCCAAAGTGTGTGTTTGGCACCTAAAACTGCAATGTATTCAGCCCCCATGCCTGTACCCTACCTCCCCATGCATGGCCCTCCACATGTGTCCTGCCCCACACATGCACATGTGTCCCCTGCATGTGTCTTGGCCCTTTTACACATTAATGTTTTTATTATACAGCTGTTGGTTGAAGTGCTAGAAATTAGTCCAGAAATTATATGACTCTCAAATTTTGGTATTCTATGATTTAATTCTGCTGAGAAGCAAAATCTGATTACTGTATTTTTTGGAGTATAAGACACACCTTTTCACCCCACAAAAGAGGGTGAAAACTTGGGTGCATCTTATACACCAAATGTAGCCGAACCCACCCATCCCCACTCTTTGGTCTCTGCCTGCCAACAATTTACCTCCTTGCAGCAAACAGCAGCAGTGCTTGCTTAGCACAAGCCATTGATTACTCCCGACACTCATCTGATTGATTGAAGTTGCCGGCAAGCCCACATGCTAAAATGAAAGTGAAACTAAAGCTGCACGAGACAAATTGCTGGAGGGGTCAGACTGTGCTGAAACTGGCTGTTTGTTATTTGCTGCAAGGAGGTAGCTCAATAACTATAAATGTCTGTAGAATGTTCAAATTATTAGACTTATTTTTTAAAGACTGCTTTATTTTTTAAAGGTTGTTTTAATAAAATAAAGCAGCTTTTTAAAATAAATGCCTGATCTGAAGAGGCCCAGTGCTATTGTATTTTCTTAAGTAGCAGATAATACTTCCAAAAAGCCACATCAATTTTAAAGATCTGTAAAAGTATAATTGAAATGTAACGGTATCCTGTTTTATTATTAAGATAAGGCAGCTGAGTTAAACTCTGACTTAGTCATGTTTGGAGTAGATTTTTTAACTAATTGGGAGGAATTATTGTGATTACATTTAAGAAAACTTTCTGGGATTAATATACTGCCATAATATACATTTCTCCAATTCTTTGCTATTTCTGGGTCAGGAACACATGCACAGAAATATACAGCAAACATCTGTGCTGTTTGCTGTTTGGCAAATTGCTGAGAGGCAGAACCTTTTTTTCCTTGTTTTTCTCCCCCAAAACTAAGGGAGGTGTGACCATAGAAGATTGACAGACTCAATCTAATGAGCAACAAGATACAGTTAACCCATTCCTTGGATTCTCTCTCAGCACACCGAGAAGGAGCTTATCAAGTAAGGTCAATGCCCCTTTCTCCACAACACTGAAAGCATTTCCAGAATGCCAGTCAATGGTCTCAAATTAGATGACTGAACAATAAGATCAAACACTAAAATTCAGCACATTTCCATCTATCTCTAATTCCCCAAAGCAACCGAAACTTACTACTCCCTTGACCATAGATAACTGATTGGTTGTCTTAAAAAGGACAACCTTGTAGTAATAAGTACGATCCATCAAATAACAGGCCATCTAAAATCTAGAAGATCAGCTCCTGCTGACTATTAAATGCTTCATATGCATTTCTTCCATAATGCCTTTAGTAAGGATTCCATGCATGTCTGTGGCTTTGCGGTATAGAATTGCAAAGTAGGAAGCAACTGATAAACATTGCAACAACTCTTTAATATTTCTGGCAGCAGAAATATGCTGAGCTGGTAACATCAATGCTAAAACCCCAACTTTAATTCACCGTGGCTCCCAAAGGAAAGCATTATTGTGACTAGTTCACAATGTACTTTAAGGTAATGGAATCTCTCCCAAGGAAAATAGCAAGTGTATTACCACAACATTATTGATACTCTAAAAAACCTGTCATAATATTTCTAGGACTGCATTAAGATTTATAGTAAAAGAGGCCTCCCAACTATCTTGGATAAGAAAAAAAATGTATTACTACTTTAAAAGTTAAACAAAGATGTTTTTAAAAAATGATAGAAATTGCAAAATAGGATTGGTGTGTGTAGTACTTTTCATCTCCATAGTATTTGGCATGAATAATGAGAAGAACAAACATAACTTTAAAGAAGATTGCAGAGTAATTTATTAATGCTAGATTATGGAGAGGACACATTGGTATAATACTATGCTTGGATATATGTACTGTATTAACTACCACATTTCATTCTTTCTTCACTGCTAGTAAAGAATAGAGGAGTACCTGGATCTTCTGCTCTGGTACATTGTGACTTAGCATAACAAATTATAATCCTTTCTGCAGAAGTGAGATTTCAGCCAAACTGATTGCATTTCATCAAAATGAAGATGCTTTACTACTTTATTTCTCATATAATTTTGCCTAAGACTGACTTGACCTTGTTAACATGAACATATTAATTTAACACGTTAAATCTTCTCACATTTCTAGATCATTTTGGTCTCCTGTAAAATTCTAAAATTTGAACATGGATTTATATACTTTTGAGTGTATCATCCTATTCCACTTACCTATGGGTATTCACTGCCCTTTCTTAGCCAGTGCAGGTCCTGCTAACATTTTTTCCCATTAAGTGCAGGTTCCGTTATTATTTCTCCTTACAAGTATAGCTTCCACAATCAACTACAGTAGGTCTTGATCAGTGTGAAATCTAAAAATTTTCCCTACTGGTTCTGTGGGCATGGCTTGGAGGTCAAGTGGGTGTGGCTTCAGGTGGGTGTGGCTTGGTGGTCAGGTGACCTGGGCATGGCCAAATTGTAAAATGTAGTGAAACTCACTTAATAATGCTCTTGCTTAGCAACCAAAATTTTGGGCTCAATTATGAACATAAGCTTCCCTCCTTCCCTCCCTCCCTCCCCTCTACAGCCTCTGAACCCTTAAGGCAAACCAAATACAGTAGTACCTTGTGATACGAACACCTTGTCATACGAACTTTTTGAGATACGAACCTGGGGTTTGGAATTTTTTTGCCTCTTCATACGAACTTTTTTCGCCTTACGAACCTGCCACCGCCACCGGGATGCCCCGCCTCCGGACTTCTGTTGTAACGGCATTCGAGTTCGGGAGACCACCGAGAAGCGCCGCCGCCTGGCTGTCATCTTCCGAAACAGCCGTGGGGGCCTTCTCGGCGTTCTCCCGAACACCACCCGAAGGTGACAGCCGGGTGGCGGCGCCCAGTGGAGCACCCGTTTTTGCATTTTTTGGGGGGGGGGGGCTTTCACGCATTAATCGGTTTTTCATTGTTTCCTATGGAAAACATTGTTTCGTCTTACGAACTTTTCACCTTACAAACCTCCTCCCAGAACCAATTAAGTTTGAAAGACAAGGTATTACTGTACAAGTGGTCCCCTTTTAATGGCCAGTTGCTTAGCAAGTGTTCTAATGTATGACTGACCTCCCCAGAGCTACTTGACCTGTTTTTGGAGTTTTGACAGCCAGCATATGCTCATGTAACTGTTGAATTTGCTATTTTGAAGAACTGTAGATAATAATGGTTATTTTTTCCCAAGTACCTGCATTCCAGAAATCCCATGTATTTTTTCTCTCCAAAAAATGCATCAAATCTAATGAAGAAACGTGCACCAAATTTAATGAAAGTTTCAGATTTGTATATTACTGTAGACATTCATATGTTTAACTTTATTTATTTATTTATTTATTTATTAGATTTGTATGCCGCCCCTCTCCGTAGACTCGGGGCGGCTCACAGCACAATAAAAACAGTTCCTGACAAATCTAATAATTTACAATTTAAAATTTAAAATAGTTAAAAAACCCCATTTTTAAGCAGACATACCTACAAACATACCATACATAAATTATATAGGCCCGGGGGAGATATCTCAGTTCCCCCATGCCTGACGACAAAGGTGGGTTTTAAGGAGTTTGCGAAAGGCAAGGAGGGTAGGGGCAGTTCTAATCTCTGGGGGGAGCTGGTTCCAGAGAGTCGGAGCCGCCACAAAGAAGGCTCTTCCCCTGGGGCCCGCCAACCGACATTGTTTAGTTGATGGGACCCGGAGAAGGCCCACTCTGTGGGACCTAATCGGTTGCTGGGATTCGTGCAGCAGAAGGCGGTCTTGGAGATATTCTGGTCCGATGCCATGAAGGGCTTTATAGGTCATAACCAACACTTTGAATTGTGACCGGAAATTGATCGGCAACCAATGAATTGTAAATAGGAGAAAACTCATAATAATCTTGTTTTCTGTATGCAATAGGAATTATGAGATTATTTACCAATACAGTGAAGCTGAATTTGGAAGAGCCAGGGTAGCGTAATGGTCAGAGTGTAGCTCTGCAGGCTATTTCAGCTAACTGCTAGCTGTAGTTCAACAGTTCAAATCTCACCACCAGCTCAAGGTTGACTCAGCCTTCATCCTTCCATCCTAGGTGGGTAAAATGAGGACCCAGATTGTTGGGGGGAAAATATGCTGATTCTGTAAACCATTTAGAAAGGGCTGTAAAAGCACTATAAAGCGGCATAAATCATAAGCCTAAATGATATTGCTATACACTTGATTTAAGTGGTAAATTTTAAGGATCTTAACCCACAGAATTTGTTAGGACTAGGGCAGCCTAGAAATATCAATCAATTGATCAAACAATCTGCTTCTTGATTGAAGAGCAAGACAAGAGAACTTTGATAGGGCCTAATTAGTTCACTGTTACCACCAGACAGGATTTCTAATTTGAAATCTATTACTGCTTTAATTGTGTCACATGAGAAATAACCTTAAATTTTAATCGTTGCTTTGGGGAAGCCATTTGCCTGGTGAATTCAACCCTTTTTTCAATGTTAGACGTGGTTGATAAATCCACAGTAACTGAATTTAAACATGCCTGGGATAAACATCCATCCATCCTAAGATAAAATACAGAAAATAGTATAAGGGCAGACTAGATGGATCATGAGGTCTTTTTCTGCCGTCAGACTTCTATGTTTCTATGTTTAAATAGCATCTATCTAGCATTGCTTCCTTCGCTTTTATCTAGTTTTCCTTCTTTAATTCATAAGATAATTCAACTAACCCTTTGGCTGGGCCCTGCCCTTTCTTGAGGAAATGTAGTAGATTGATATGTAAGAATGAAGAAATAAGTAAGTATTCATACATACAGATACATATAAACTACTACTGTAAGTCTCCAACCCTCACATTTGGTCTGACTCCCAAACTGACACTAGTCCACAGCATGGCAGAAACTGGGCTGCACAAACAAGCAAAGCTCCATCTACGAGATACAGGCAGCATGTGAAACCATGCTCCCTCCGGGCCATGGAAAAAAATGCTCTCCATGGAACCGGTCCCTGGTGCCCAAACGGTTGAGAGCCACTGCTGTAATAATAGTTGATGAAAATTACCTTGAGAGATAAGAGGAAGAGCTTCAGAGTAGACATCTGCTATGCAAAATGTATAGCATGGAAAGCATTTCAGAAGGCACCCTCCTAATTTTCTGGGAAGCAAAAGTAAAGCAATAACAATAGCACTTATATTTACAGTATATACTGCTTCACTTTGCTCTATCAGCCTCTCAGTATTTTTGCCCCCAATAATCTGGATCTTCATTTTACTGACCTTGGAAGAATGGAAGGCTGAGTGAACCTTGAGCTGGTGAGATCTGAACTGCTGAACTTCTGGCAATTGACAGACAGCAGAATTGGCCTGCAATAGTGCTTTCTAACCACTGTGCCACCAAGGCGAGCAGGAATACTGTGAGATTTGTAATATTCTATTAATGTTAATATTAAGAGTTAATATTCATTATTGTGCATCTGGACTGGGCTAATAAATGTCTATATTGAAGGTGGGCAAATGGATTTCAGATGGATTTGATAAGGTAGAATGACAGGGGAGAAGAACTCAGCATTGTATAGGAATTTAATCTAGGTTTATAATATTTTAACCAGTCTACAATTGGTTGCAGGGTAGGGTATCTTAAACTCAGGTAAACACCACAAGAGTAAATATTCCCCTGTATTTTCTAGATAACAGGAGTGCTCCAAATATCTTAATATTCTTCTGTTTGAAAGGAAGAGGTTTTCTGCTTGCCTATCACACTATTTCAGATTAGGTTGTTGCTCTCAGTTTTTGCATAGAGCTCCATCAAGTTCATGCCCCTTTTATTTTCCTTTAAGAAAGCAGTACATTCCAAAATGCTGAGGGAGTACTTCAGATCCTCAAATACATCTCTAACACTGCCTTGTGGCAAGAGGCTGGCTTTTACTGCAGATGCTTTGATCTCCAGTTAAAGTTTAACTCCAGTCCACTGGGTCTGGCTACTTTAATAGTCCTTTATAGCTTTCATTGTTCTAGAGGAGGAAACTGAACTGCTTACTAGTGGTTTTTGACCAAAGTTTTGAATGTCCACACGTTATGATCAAGCTAATATGAATCTGTTCATTCTTTTAAATAGAGAATTCTTGACATTGAATAGCACAGTAAATTAAATGTAGTCACTAACAGTGTTAAGTCCTGGAGATGGAATCAAAGTCTGTAGCCAGCTAAATGTCTTAATGTCACAGAACTATCTATCCTTTGCAGAGTCTTGTCTCAGACATGGTTTATTAACCTCACAACAGCTGCATTGGAAGGCAGATTTACTAGGATCCCCTCTGAGGGCTATACTTCTTAAGTTTTGGAGTGGTTAAAAAGATTGGCATAGTATAGATCCTCGACTTGCTACCACAGTTGAACTCAAAATTTATGCTACTGAAACATTTGTTAAGTGAGTTTTGCCCCATTTTACAATCTTTCTTGCTATAGTAGTTAAGTGAATCAATGCCGTTGTTGAAGTTAGTAACATGATTGTTAAGTGAATCTGGCTTCTGTCATTGACTTTGTTTATTAAAAAGTCTCAAACGCTGATCACGAGGCTTTATAATCGTCATATAGAACCGGGGTGGCGCAGCAGGTAGAGTGCTGTATTGCAGGCCAATACAGTAGATGTATAGGTTCAGATCTCATCATCTGCTGAAGGTTGACTCAGCCTTCCATCCTTCCGAGGCGGGTAAAATGAGGACCCGGATTGTGGGGGCAATATGCTGGCTCTGTTAAAAAGTGCTATTGCTAACATGTTGAAAGCCCCCCCTGAGTCTAAGGAGAAGGGCGGCATAAAAATCAAATCAAATCAATCAATCAATCAATAAATAAATATGAATAAGTTATACATCATCTGAATTTTGATCATGTGACTGAGGGGACGCTACAATCATCTTAAATGGTGGTAGATGCTACAATCATCTTAAGTGGTGGTAATAAGTCTCTTTTCAGTGTCATAACTTTGAACAGTCACTAAATGAACTGTTGTAAGTCAAGGACTATCTCTATTCAGTTGTGCTGCCACTTTTATAGGGATCTGTGAAGCACACATGTGCCTCTTTTGTTAAACTCTGAGGCCAAGCAGATAAATTTCTTCTTCCTTATTTGCTTATCACAGGCAGTCAACTGTAGACTGGTATTCCCTCTCTCTGCTGAGTTGCATATAATCTTTTGCTTTTATATTATTTTATTTGTAACTTACACCATATATTGTATTATGTTTTATACATTTGCATTCTTTGTTCCTGTGAATGGTTTTGTGCTGTTGGTCTTTGGCTGTGTTATGGAAATAATTTATTCATTTATTATACTGTTCATAATTATTTTCAAGCATTGTGATTTATTTTCCAAGTGGTCTATGTGTCATAATTCATTAACTTGTTATGCAGGAACATTTAACTATTTCGTTAAAATTGTTCATTTCCTTATACAGATTTTCATTAATGACTTTAATCTTTCACATAACACTTACTGTTTTTGACTTTCAAATAGGATTAAACCATGCAAGAAAAAGACTTTTGAAAATATTGGATTTCTGTTTTAATTTTTTTAATTTATGGAAGGAATCTTCTCCAGTTCTCAACATAAATGTCACTGTAACTAAAGAAACAAGTACAGTGGTCCCTCGATCATCATGAGGGTTCCGTTCCAGGACCCCACGCGACGATCGATTTTTCGCGAAGTAGCGGTGTGGAAGTAAAAACACCATCCGCGCATGCGCAGATGGTGTTTTTACTTCCACCGCAGCAGCGAGGAGCCGAAGATTGGGGTTTCCCCGCTGCCTCGCTGCTGCCGCTTGTCCGCACGCGTGCCGCCCGGCCTTCCCCCGCCCACCCCGTTGCTCTTATTGCTTCCCAGCTGGGGAAACTCCACCATCTACGCATGCGTGGCCATAGAAAAAAAGGGCACGCATGCGCAGATGGTGTTGTTCACTTCCGGGTTGAAAACTCGCGATATAGCCCTTTCGCGATGCTCGAGGACGCGAAACTCGAGGGATCACTGTAATACAATAAATCCGGAGGAATGTATAAGTTTAAGAACGGCAGCATAATAAGAATCATGTCAGTAATAAACGAGCTAAAGAACAGGATAAATGTATTAATTTATGACCTGAGGTAACATCCTCCCTCCCAAAAGCTGGAAATAGATGATGGGTGAGTCCTGGAGATGCCATTATGTCTCCAGAACACAATGTGGAGTTCTCTTTCCAGTTGTGGCTTTTTGAACCCCAGAAGGTAGCTGAATTAAAAGGAAACCCCAGAATCATCAGTTGTTGGTGAGCCAAGCAATGTATTTCGGGGGGGGGGGGGGGGGGAACTATGCCAAGACAACATAGCTGTGCAAGAGGTGGGAGCGCACAAATATGGAGATACAGCTTGGAGATACAGTACGATTTAAACCTTAACACCCATCCTTGATCAGTAGCCTCACGGCTGTATGCTGAGTTAATTGCATTTCCCAGACTGCCATTAAAGGCAGCTCTTCATACAGAGCATTACAAGAATTTATCAAGGCAATGATCTGATGTAATGGATAGACCTTCCCTGCCTGGAAAAACGTTGGGGCTTTAAAAGAGTTTATCGACTTCTAGCGTGTAAGAATCTAATAACTAGCTTTGTTAGACCAAAAAATAAGCTAAGATGCTCTGAGTTTAGTTGAAGTCTAAAGGTTGATGCTGTAATTGTCTTCCAAGTGTTTAAATGTTTTGAATCTTGTCTACTATGCATTTTACTTAAGATGAAATTACTTTGAACAGAATTTTTGGGGGCTCCGGGAAAGGTGGCTGTAACAAGTTATAAAAATAGATTAATTTTCATTTAGCAAAACAGTTCTAAGTTGATAATTAAAGACTGAATGTTTTGAGAAAGTAAGCCCAAGTTTGAAATGCCCTTCCAGCTATGTGTATTTGCTTGTGTGCATATAAATAATCCATGGGCTTTCAATAGCTTTTGATGCTTACATTTTGAGGTGTTGGGATTTTTTTTAAAAAATGTATTATTTTAGTTTTTTGTTACATGTAAAAATACATTTCTTTACAGATCAATACCCGTTTTTGGTATACATTCTTGGTTATTTTATAGCACATAGTCAAAACAAATAATGGAAAAACAGGGAGCTTACATCAATGTCGGTTGATATTTGTTAATAATAAAGAAAGGAAAAAGAGCGGGAGGTAAAAAAGAGAAGAAAAGTTTTTAACATATACCTCTATTGCATAATTAACCATATGATGAGTAGCTCAATTGATTCAGTACAGATATGACCTGAGGTTTACATTCCTTCTGTCATATATCCTTTTTGAATCCGTTTATGCCAATTCTCCCATATTTTAATTGATTCATTTTCTTTTGTTCCCTTAATATCTCTAGTCATCTCATCTAATTCCGCACATCTGTATATTTTTTCTATGATTTGAGGTTCTGAGGGTATGTTTTTGCGTTTCCAAATTTGGGCGTAAGCTATTCTAGTAGAAGTAATTATGTGTGTAATTAGATATAGTACATGTTTGGGGTATTTTTTTTCCAGATGCCAAGTAAAAATCCCTCTGGGGTAAATTCTATTTCTTTTTCGGTATTTTTCAACTAGCCAGTTGTGTATGGTTTTCCAATTTGATTGTACTTTAGGGCACGTCCACCACATGTGGTAAAAAGAGCCAGTTACTTTACTGCATTTCCAGCATGTTGGAGCGTATCTTGGGAACATTTTGGCGATTCTTGAGGGAGGCAAATACCATCTATAGAAAATTTTATAGAAGTTCTCCTTATAGGCCATAAGAGTAATTTTGCTGGTAATGTTCCAAGTTTTGTCCTATTCTGCTAAATAGATGTTTCGGCCTATGTTTTTGGCCCATGCTAACATTGGTTCTTTTACTATTTCTTCCAGATTATCATTTTCCAAAAGGTAATTGTACACTTTTGTTATATTTTTTTTAATCTGGACCCAAAATAATTTTGTCTAGTGTGTTAAAAGATTTTTCTATACCTACTCCATTTGTATCTTTCGTATATCTGGATCTGATTTGGGTGTTGGGATTTTGAAGAATCAGTGCTTTTGATTTTCCAAAATTGCTGGAAGATTCAGTAACAGTTCCTAGCTTCAAGATTGCCTTTGGTTTACAGCTGACATCATTTTTCCCAGAAGTTGAGATTAAGATCTGGATGGTTTAGTGCTGATGTGCTGTCTTTAGACCATAAAGCTTTCAGACTCCATGCAGTTGCTTTGGATACATCAATTAGAAAACATTAAAACGCAGTACACTAAGAAGAAAAGATTAATGTTACCCTAAAGTATTCCATACCGAGGATTTTCTGGTTTAATTCATTCATGGGTAAAGCCCATTGGTATCTAAAATTCCTTAGGCTACTCAATGAAAGCATTTGTGCTTGTTCTGTGACAGAACAGCTATAGAAAGAAGGCAAAGACAAATGGTTGCATTATGCTGATGGAAGAGAGATTGTATTTTCAACATTTGTCATTTCCTTCAGCTTGATATGAGATCTTCTCCAGACTCTGCTTTTTAGGCAGATTTATGATTATATATTTTTTTCTTCATGGGTCTTAAATACCTTTTCAATATACTTGATTACTTTTTAAATTTCTGCCCTTCTGTTTTAATGCTCATATCATATAAAATGAGTTGTGCAACTTGCATCCTGTCACGAATATTGCAGGATTTAAATAAATTTCCATATGTGTTGAAACCGATACACATTAAAACCAACCAACCAACCAACCAACCAACCAACCAACAAACACAATAAACTGATCCCATTGTTAACATCATCTTGATTTGATTGATTTTCGATGATGATCTTTTGTCCTAAAGCTGAATTTGCTTTAACTTGTCTTTAGTGAACAGATATCTGATAGCCACTGCTTTCTTCCTTAATTCAGCAATTTTTTTCTATAATGTCTTTAACAATGAGCATAATTAAGCTGAAAGATAGCTGTACTGATACATCCTGAAGAAAAAGAAAGATAAGAATTTCCATATTTTGGGAGTATAAGACTCACCTTTTTACCCCCCCCCCCCCCAAACTTGGATGTGTATACACCTAATGTAGCCCCACCCATCCATCCCCACTCTTTAGTCTCTGCCTTTCAGCAATTTACCTCCTTGGAACAAATAGCAGCAGAACCTGCTTATTATCTGCCTCCCAACACTCAGCTGATTGATTGAAGTTGCTGGCAAGCCCACAATGAAAGTGAAACTAAAGCTGCATGGAGGCAAATTGCTGGAAGGATCAGACTGCTGAAACTGGCTGTTTGTCAATAAGTATAAATGTCTAGAGAATGTTCAAATTACTAGACTGCTTTATTATTAACCTAACAAAATGAATAAGTTTTTTTAAATAAATGCTTGATCTGAAGAGGCCCAGTGCTATTATATCTTCTTTTAAACAGCAGAGAATACTTCCAGAAAGTCACATAAATTTTAAATATTTGTAAAAATGTAATCTGAAATGTAACAATGTCCTGTTTTAGTATTAAGATAAGGCAGCTGAGTTAAACCCTTTAAATAGAGTAGATCTATTTAAATAATTGGGAGGGGTTAGTGTGATTACATTTAAGAAAACTTTCTGGGATTAATACACTGCCATAATGTACATTTCTACAATTTTTTGCTATTTCTATGTGTCAGGCACACATGCACAGAAATACACAGCAAACAGTGTACAGTATATCATCTGTGCTGTTTGCTGTTTGGCAAATTGCTGGGAAGCAGAGGCCTTTTTTCGTTGTTTTCCTCTCCCAAAACTAAGGAGCAAGTTATATGGTATTTATTCATTCATTCATTCATTCATTCATTCATTCATTCATTCATTCATTCATTCATTCAATTTTTATGCCGCACTTCTCCTTAGACTCAGGACGGCTTACAACATGTTAGCAATAGCACTTTTTAACAGAGCCACAATGGTAATCCCCTTTTCTGAACTTCTAAGGTCTTTAAGATCCACCAAAGAGTTACAACAGGAACAGAAAGTTATCCATCCATAAAGTTTAGCAGCTGATGTTTTCATTTTTAGTTTGCATACTTTTCATAAACTTTCTAGGGGTACCAATTGTCATATGGGTGCAATTTTACTTATAAGAAAGTTTAATGGGACTTTAATCTAAATTAGGTGTCTAGATATTGTGCAGAAAATGTTAGTACTGGCAAAATCACACTATAATTACAAATAATAATACTGTATATGTATTTTAAAGCTGTACAGTTTAATGCATGCAATATGAACATTATGGAAGAAACCAAATAATTGGGTTAATGCAAAAGGTTGTGTATCATCTGGTACCATGTAGGTAATACTACTGTATATTGCACAATATACAGTAGCATTAACTACATGGTAACAGATGATACACAGCCTATTCCAGTAATCCAATTATTTGCTAATATATTACAGAGTTGTTATCATCATTTTATAATGTCATACAGTTTTGTAGCTTTGTACTATGTATTTCTGTAAAGACAGTCAGTTTAGTGTAGTAGTTAAGATATCAGAATAGAAAAAGGGAGGCTGTTGAGTTCTAGTCCTATTTTGGGCACAAAGTCAGCTAAGTGGCCTTGGGCCAGTCACGCTCCTGCCAAAAAGTGGCAGAGGCAAACCACTTCTGAAATTTTGCCAAGAGAATTGTAGAGATTTGTTCAGGAAGCCACTGGGTACCAAAAATTGACTCAAAGGCTCAAAACTGTCTCAAAAAAGTGTAAAAGTATGAATGAGCATGAAACATAGAATACATGTGACTCACTCAAACTAGGTCATAAAGGCAGAAGAATTACATTCCGTTAAAAGGTACAGAGTGAAAATTTCTAAAAAGATACTAGCAGATGTGGTTCTCAAAAGCTATGATTCTTAACCAAAATGACAAATTAAACCATTAATAGCACCATTAAAAATGATTTCCTAAAGAACAGATGGGCTATATGTGAACTGGATGATGGTGGAAAAGTACCATAAACACAGTGGTACCTCAATTCTCGACCACAATTCGTTCCAGAAGTGTGGTCGAGAACCGATTTGGTCGAGTACCGAATTAATTTATCCCATAGGAAATAATGGAAATGGATTTAATTGGTTCCCAGCCCCTATTTCCTTTATTTCCTATGGGATAAAGATCTGAGGAGCTCTATAGTCTAAGCACTCCAAGCAGTAGGAAGGGTGGGGGCGGCTGCAATACCGGCAGTTTCGGGGGGGCTCCTTTCCTCAGTGGTTCGTCTTGTACCTGTAGGCAGCTGCACCAACTTTCTCCTTCCTGGCGGTGGCGGCGGCTTTCCTTCGAGCAGCAGCAGCGCCGGGAACGTCACATGAGGAAGGGAAGCTGCTGACATTCTTGGCACTGCTGCTGCTCGATGGAAAGCCACCGCCGTTGCCACCGCCGAGAAGGAGAAAGTTGGTGCAGCTGTCTACAGGTAACAAGATGAACCACTGAGGAAAGGAGCCCCCTGAAGCTGCTGGTATTGCAGCCACCCCCACCCTTCCTACAGCTTGGAGCGCTTAGACTAGAGACTGGGAGGCTGTTAAGTGGGTGGCCAGGATGGGCGTGTCGGATTCCAACTCCCATTCCATCTCACCCCGTCCCCTCAGATCTTGTAGCATTTTGGATAATAAACAAAATTTTATGTGACTGTTCAGTATCCGAATTTTTGTTCAGATACCGAAGCAATTTTTTGCTGAAAATTTTGTTTGGTATCCGAAATGTACAAGAACCAAGGCTTTTGAGAACCGAGATACCATTGTATAAAGATGGGACAAACCATGTTAAGCTGATGCTATCCAAGCTTTGATGGAAGTTACACGGGTACAGCAGATGGGAATTGTTGTATTTGGGAACTATAATTCAGAATAAGATCCTTTAGTATCTCACATGGACTCTTCTAGAAGTCAAGCCTAGGTTGTCTAACTAGACTAAGTTAATGGATGGATGACTGAAATGTTAAATTAAAAATTTTAACAATAGAAATGATAAATTCCATTCATCTTCATGTGTGGTGAATGCCTGTTTCATTAGGAACAAATAACAATGAAAATACTACATAGAAACCTCTTTATAACTTTTTGTATGACAATTCTATTTGTTTTAAGTTCATGGAGTCTTTCTTGGGTTTGTTTAATAGTTAGGCTATCCTAGGATATTTATTAAACAAATTTATACAGTTGGCTACCTTACATATTATTCTGGGCGGTGTATAACATTAAAAATCCAGAGTTAAAAAAATCAGGATATCTGCTTAGAGTCACTCCAAACAGTATACATACATAAAGAAATTAATAAATGTATCCTCTCCCCACCCCTATGGTGACAACAACAGAATCATACAAGCTACTTGATAGTCTCCAAATGGGGTCCAAAAGCCACCGGACAGAAACAAATGGATAAATCCATTTGCATTCACAACACTGTCCTAGACTAAGAGATGAAAAAATAAGATTGGCAGATGTTTTTTTCTAACGCTAGAGAAAGATTTTTTATTTTTATCAGTTTATGACGTGATCAAAACATTAATTTATTGGATTTTTAAAAATAAATATGATTTGTGGCTTTTCTTTCTCATCAAAAATAATTGCCAGAATGATTTGTAGCATGTTTTTTAATGTATATTTTCACATTTTTAATTATAAGTACAGTATGTATCATGATAATCATATTTATAATATAATTTCTTCCATTCTTGCATTCTACCAGTGTTGTTGAAAGAGCAGAATTAGGTTAAGTGCTGCTGATTTGTCTCATCTATCTGGGGATATAAATGACGTTGTGTTGCATATTTATTGTAAGACTTTTTCATTTACTGAAACTTATTAAGAAGATGAAAAAATACAGTTTCAGTTATTATTACTATATTATGCAAGCAAACATCACTAAAGATATTTAATATCAAAAGTAACGGATAATATATCTTCTGGCTCTTTCACTGAAGTACCATATAACCTCTTGAAACCCATTTAATTTTGCTCATGCTACTTCTTAATCTGAAAATGAAGAAAATCAATCATGTTGATTTTACAGTAATTTTGTTTGAGATAGCTTAAAAATAGTTACATACTTACTATGTGAAACTTTATTTTAAAAGAACATTTGAAATAATGATATGAAAGATACAGCTATGAAAAAAAGTAAAGTAAAACATTATCATTGTTTATAAAATTCTCTTTCCAAAATTAGAGGAGAAACACAATTGTGATTTGTTGGTAATATTAAATACAGTGGTACCTCTACTTATGAACGCCTCTACTGATTATCTTTTTGAGATATGAACCTGGTATTTAAGATTTTTTTGCCTCTACTTCTGAACCATTTTCCACTTACAAACCTGAGTTCGGGTGAGTGCACTCTCTTACTGCCGCCGGGATTCCCCTGCCTTGTGATTGCCGCCACCGGGATTTCCCCTTTGCTTGTCGCTGTCACAGGGATTCCCCGCCTCCACATTGCTGACTATTGCTGGCTGAAGCACCTGGGATTTCCCCTTTGCTTGCAGCGGCAGTCTGGAGGCGGGGAATCTTGGCGGTGGCAAGCACCGGTGCTTCAGCCTCAGACAAGGCTCCCTGGCCCTCACTCCGTGCCTGGCACCCGCTTCCTGAGGGAATACCCATCCACGGCCATTGCATGTCGAAGCCTTCAGTAGCCAAAACTTGGAAACCTCTGTGACGGAGTGCTCCCCAAAAGACCGCAGCCTGGGGAGAGCGGCTGGCCAAGCAGAGAGTGCTCTGGATTCACCTGGCCTTCAAAGAACCTCCCTTCACGGAGTCGACTCCTCACGCGGGCCCTTCTGCCGTCCCTCACAACTTTTCCACTCTCTTCTTCTTCCTCGATGGTTGGCAGGGAGGCGTCAGGAAGGGTCCATGGAGGAGGAATTAAAGCCAACTGCTTTGGGTGCCTTGAAAGGACTCCCCTGGAGGAAGCGGGTGCCAGGCACAGAGTGAGAACCTGAAGTGCTCGTCCTTGCCACGGCCGGGATTCCCCTTTGCCACTGCCACCACTGCTGCAAACTTTCAAGGAGGGTGGAAGCCCCACTGGCTGAGAAGCCGCCAGGCAGCTTCCTGTGCATGTCAGTCCACCCATGAGGCTCCCTCCGGGCAGCCTCCGCTATCTTTCCCCCCTATCTCCTCCACCTACCCCTGAACAAGGATCAGAATGCCGATGGTAATAAGGCAAAAGGGGTGAATTTTGGGATGGGGTTGCATGCATTATTCACTTTTACATTGATTTCTATGGGGAAAATTGCTTCTACTTATGAACGTTTCTACTTAAGAATCTGGTCACGGAACGAATTAAGTTCGTAAGTAGAGGTACCACTGGCATTATTCACAATAGTTGTGAAGTTGAAGACAATTCATCAGATGCATGCTAAAACCTAGCATGATAATTTAGTAGACTTAAGCATGTATATAAAAACATATAGTCTGCCTATTTCACAAGGTGAAAATCATTTATTTATTTATTTATTTATTCATCCATCCATCCATCCATCCATCCATCCATCCATCCATCCGTCCGTCTGTTTGTTTGTTTGTTTGTTTATTTATTTGTTTATTTGTTTATTTATTTATTTATAAAAATTGTTGTTTGGCTACATGTTGACAACGTTAACATACCTAGCTGGGATAAGGATATCTAGCTAGTGCAGTATAATGAAGATTGGAATTTAGGTGATTTGAATTTAGGTGATTCAATATTATTATTATTATTATTATTATTTATTAGATTTGTATGCCGCCCCTCTCCAAAGACTCGGAGCGGTCACAACAACAGAACAGTACAAATCCAATGATTAAAACAATTTAAAACCCTTAATATAAAAAAAACAATTATACATCTCATATAAGCCATACATAAAACAGAAACGGCCCAGGGAATCAATTTCCCCATGCCTGACGACAGGTGGATTTTAAGGAGTTTGTGAAAGGCAAGGAGGGTGGGGGCAGTCCTAATTTCCGGGGGGAGTTGATTCCAGAGGGTCGGGGCCGCCACAGAGAAGGCTCTCTTGAAGGGGAACAATGGGTATTTGAGGAACATGAAAATTTCACAGACAAATGCAAATGTTATTTTTTTAAAAAAATGTTGTTAGTTGTGATCAATTACAAATCCACAATTTCCCAAATTATGTTTTAACCCGGGGGTTCTCAAGTGTGGGTCATAAGCAAATTTGAGGTAGCCAAAAAGCAGAATCCCTTTCTGATCACACTCTTGCTTTATCTGGCCAAGCTATCATCATCCACTCATCGGAATGCTTCCCGCTTTTGACCCTACCATTGAAGTCTGTTGAATTATCCAAAATGTAATGCCCAGTGTTGAAGACAGGCATTGCATGTAGTAAATGTAACGTGACAAGCAGCAAAACTGGAAGAGAGCTGAGCCAAGGATTCAGGTCCCCCCTCCCCCCCAGGTTCTATTTTATGCCACTAGTGTTGGAAGATGATAGAAGAAAAAGTGGTGGCAAGCAGGGTGAACTGCCGTTGCTGGAATTTTGCCCCATTCTCCCCGCAGTTAGCTTGTTTAGGAAGAGCAAGAGTGACAGGACTCATTGGTAATTGGTACTTTTAGATGCTGCTGAAGCATTGGTGGAGCACAAAAGAAGACAAGTGGGGGGAGAAAAGAAATGATGGACAAGATGGACAGTTGCTGCCACAACTCATTCCTTTTCTGTCTGGACAAGTCGTAAATGTAGGAATACAATATAATGGGGCTTTGACTTTGCTTGTACTTATGCTGGCAACTCAATAGAAAGTCAAGAGTTCAGTGCTAGAATTAAGTGGACTGGTGGGGGAACCAGAGTCCGAAATTGCATGTTTATTTAGTGTGCCGTAGACCCAGCTCTTCTTCTTCTTCCCCTGTTCCTTCTACTTTTCCCACTTCTTCTAAACAATTGCTGCCTGCTCACCAGTGAGGGTCTCACTTCCTGCCATAATCCTAGCTTCCATTCTTTAGGGCTACCTGATACATTCAATCTTATATATGGAACCGAGTTGCAAAGTGTGTGCTCTTCCATTAAAAATTGTATATTTTCCAAATTAGAAGCCATGTAGTAACATGTAGTAGGAGATGTAGTAAGAGAGAGGGATAGGTTGCCTTTCCATTATTCCTTGTACCTTTCTTTCTATCAACCATGGCCAGTGTCAAGTCGTGGCATATGCCGCTCTCCCTCATCTTCTACGTTTTTCCTTTCCCCTCTTTCCTTTGCCACTGATATCCCAGCATGGCCCAGTCCATTCTCCCACCTGCTGCAAACAACCATCCCTTCCCTTCTACTCCCTGCCTTCCCTTAGCTGCCAGTTTAGTTGAATTCTTTCTTCCCACTGTTATATCCCCGAAAAACATTCTTGCCTGGGAAGACTCTATTTAGATCAGAACACATATATATTTGGTCTATATTTGAGCCAGAAACATCTTTCTGAATGCATGTTTTGTTTTCTGTATGGATTGTTTTACATATTCTTAGACGCAATAGTCAGCATTTAGCAGAGTTAGATTTACTCAGATAGAAGGCTTTAGGCAGGCTTCACATACAGGACTGTGTTCTGGTTAGGAAACTCTAGAAAAAAATTGAACCACTAAAGCATGCTGGCTGGGGAATTCTGGGAGTTGAAGTCCAGATCTCTTCAAGTTGCCACGGTTGGGAAACACTGGCCTAGAGGTCCTCTTTGAAAGGGCTACATATCTGAAAACCAGCACATTGCTCTCTCTTAATTATGGGGAGTCTTCGACTTAACAATGGTTCACTTTAGGGACCATTCAAAGTTAAGACACCACTGAAAAAAAGGACTTATGACAGTTTTTGAAACTTAACTGTTGCAGCATCCCCTTGGTCACAAATGCAAAATTTGAATGCTTTGCATTGGTTTCATATTTATGACACTTGCAGTGTCCTGCAGTCACGTGATCGGCCTTTGCAACCTTCTGGTAAGCAAAGTCCAAGGGGGGAAGTCAGATTCATTGAACAGCCGTGCTACTAACTTAACAACCGCAGTAGTTCATTTAACAATTGTATCAAGAAAGGTTGTAAAATAGAACAAAATTCAAGTAACAAATATTATATTTAGCAGTATAAATTTTGAGCTCAATTGTGGTCATGTCAAGGATTACCTGTATGTTAGTAAATCTTACTTTAATAAGAGCAGACTGCAGTTAGTGCTTCATAAATTCAGTTCTGTTTAAGCAGACAGAATAAACAAGCCATAGGACAGATTTTGGAGGAGCTACAGTATTCCTATTCTATATGAGGTCTAGGCTAACACAGAACCTTATCTCTAGCATATAAAGAACTTTCATAAATTCATCACTGTTTGGTCAAACATGATTTTTTTTTGGCTCTTTAAATGAACAGTAAATATTAAAATATTTTGACATTAAAGAAAAACATTGAAAGTTTACAGGAAAACTATAATTTAAAGGAAGAATACAGGTATGTCCTCCTTTGAAAATTAAATATTTATAAACTGGCAAGTGGTAATTCCTAATGCTTGCTTTGTTTAATTTGCAGTGTCAAATATTCAGGAGCAGTTTCATGCAAGGAAAATATGAAGTGAAAAGGATTATAGATTGTTGGATTAAGCTAGTGATCAGGCAAGACACAGAAGCATAATTATTGCATAGCAGGGCCATTGCTCTTAAATAAAGAAGGCTTCAAATATCTTGAAATTGGTTGTGAGGTTCTGTGTGTTCATGTGTGAATGGATACACAGGATACTAGTAGGGCCTTGGCAAAATATAATTGAAACATTTAATATTTGTATTCCGATCAAGTTGAAAGACTTATCTCTTCCTATGTGAAAAGAACTGGTTTTCAGCCAGAATGCATTATCATATGCAGACAGGGAAGACTGTTTTAATTAGAAGTTTAATCTGGCGTGGAACTGGATTAACTCTCCAAAGCCCTGGTGAGCATCAACTCATTTTACCAGCTGGTGTGTTTCTTTTTACAAATGCATTTTTATCTTTTGAGTCTTTCCCCTCTTTCCACACTATCCGTTTGTCAGATAATATATTCTCAGAAAAATACAGCTTGTCATTGCTGAATGCAATAATGTTTTTGAGAATTCTTTCCTTACCGCTAATGTATACTTTGATCAAGCTTATCCAGTGTTCTTGGCCTGATGGTATTTCTTTTAGAATATATAGTATTGGCTTTATTCTGCCTGAGCAAATAAAAACTGACAGTTTTATGGACAAAATCCATTGCAGTAATTTTGTGAAGCAAAACAAGAATGAAAAACATTTTACAGAATTGGATATGTGCAACCCATTGGGTATAAATGGGTATGGGAAAAGCTGTTGCTAGTTGTGCATTTAAACTATTTGTGTGGAATAATAGCATTGTGTTGTTCCTACAGGCTTCTTAAATATAAAACATATTCTTAATGAACTTCTATGGACATCTATTTATTAAGATCAGCACCGAAAAGTTCTTGCCATAAGTGGCTCTGTCATGAGTCTAGGAGAACCCTCAAATGGATAGTCTTTTAGACACTTAATGACACTTAATGACTCCTGCCATTGTGGAACCATCTCCTATGGTCTGCTTCTCAACGAGACCTTTTTGTCTCTTATTCACAGCAAACATTAATTTCTGAAATACGTTGGAAAGATTCTAGAAGGCATTGGTGAAGAAATAAGCCTACTTTATAATAATTGTCTTCCTGCTGCATCTCAGCTTACATACTTTTGAAAGTGATACTATAAAGCACCAAATATTAACTACGGTATATACAAATGATTCTACACAAGCCATCTTAGCTCATCATAACAACTTCAGCATTTTCTTGGCCATTAACCAAGACTTTCATAAAAGTATAATCAACTTAGTATATCTTCCCCAACAAAATGTCCTGCTCTACAATAGAATTGAGCCATTGGCTGTAACTGATATACGGACAATTTTGGTATTCTTTAATGGAACATTCCTAATATGATAGTCATAGAAACATAGAAACATAGAAGTCTGACGGCAGAAAAAGACCTCATGGTCCATCTAGTCTGCCCTTATACTATTTTCTGTATTTTATCTTAGGATGGATATATGTTTATCCCAGGCATGTTTAAATTCAGTTACTGTGGATTTATCTACCACGTCTGCTGGAAGTTTGTTCCAAGGATCTACTACTCTTTCAGTAAAATAATATTTTCTCATGTTGCTTTTGATCTTACCCCCAACTAACTTCAGATTGTGTCCCCTTGTTCTTGTGTTCACTTTCCTATTAAAAACACTTCCCTCCTGGACCTTATTTAACCCTTTAATATATTTAAATATTTCGATCATGTCCCCCCTTTTCCTTCTGTCCTCCAGACTATACAGATTGAGTTCATTAAGTCTTTCCTGATACGTTTTATGCTTAAGACCTTCCACCATTCTTGTAGCCCGTCTTTGGACCCGTTAAATTTTGTCAATATCTTTTTGTAGGTGAGGTCTCCAGAACTGAACACAGTATTCCAAATGTGGTCTCACCAGCATTCTATATAGCGGGATCATAATCTCCCTCTTCCTGCTTGTTATACCTCTAGCTATGCAGCCAAGCATCCTACTTGCTTTCCCTACTGCCTGACTGCACTGTTCACCCATTTTGAGACTGTCAGAAATCACTACCCCTAAATCCTTTTCTTTTGAAGTATTTGCTAACACAGAACTGCCAATACAATACTCAGATTGAGGATTCCTTTTCCCCAAGTGCATTATTTTACATTTGGAAACATTAAACTGCAGTTTCCATTGCTTTGACCATTTATCTAGTAAAGCTAAATCATTTACCATATTACAGACGCCTCCAGGAAGTCATCAGTTCAGTAGAAAGATGTATGGAATTCTACAGGAGCCTTTACATTGTTATGCTTTTTGTGTCTCATTTGTTCTTAGAGGTTCCTACTAGCATAGGCAAATAGCATACAGTAGTTGCCTAGACTGGGTCTACCTCAACCTTTCTTTGTACGTTCTGTAAGAATGATTTTCATGTCAATAAATAGGTCTCCTCGATCTCTGTAAGGCCAGGCATTCAGGGATACATTGGCACTAAAAGCTTGTGAATCCTTTTGCATTTTCAATATTTTTGTATAAATATGGCCTAAAACACATACTACTACCACAGGGATAAGATTTTTATGTTGCAATGCAGGGTTTGCCTGTTGCAATGCAGGGTTTGCCTGTCACCAAGCAATACTTTTCATTCAAGCCAAAAAGTTCTATTTGATCTTACAGAATATTCTTCTTTTGGCTTATCCCTATGATCTTTCACAAACTATACATGGCAGTGATGTTCTGTTTGGAGAACAGTGTCTTTCTTCTTCCAAGCCTTCCGTGTACACCATGGTTGCACAGTGTTATCCTGATGGTGATCTCAGGAAACCTTGATATTCACCAATGCAAAAGAGGACTCTAGTTCCTTAGATGTTATGGTAGGTGTCTTTGAGATTTCCTGCAACATTACACACTGTTGTAGATATCTTGGTTAGTTATCTACTTGTGGGGGAGGGTAACAGCAGTGTGCAATTGCTTTCATATGTCTATGATTTACCTGAAAGCAAAACAGTGGAGTCCAAAATTTTTGGGAAATAGTTTTGTAACCTTTTCCTGCCTGGTGAGCATCTACAACTGGTGTCAGAAAAACCCTTTGTTCAAGAGCGCACACCTGTGTTGTGAAGATCAAATTTTGAAAGTAAATACACAGATTTTTGTTCTTTAAATAACACAGAATCTCTCATATTGAACCTGATTTTCATCTCATTTATGTCAGGGCCCAAAACCAAGAATGACATATAGTGATTCTTCTAAGCCAAGTTCTTTATTGTTTTCTCACTTAAAGACAGAATTTTGCCAGATTAAGCACTACTATCTACACCTACCATCTACCATAAAGTTGTGATTGCACAGTGGTTAGAATGCAGTATTGCAGGTAATTTGCTGACTGACAGCAGTTAAATTCTGACCGGCTCAAGGTTGACTTAGCCTTCCATCCTACTGAGGTTGGTAAAGTGAGGACCCAGATTGTTGGAAGCAGCATGCTGACTAAACAGCTTAGCCAGGATTGTAAAACATGAAGTGGTATATAAGTCTACGTGCTATTGTTATTGCTATACTCAAAGTACTGTATTAGAATAAGCTATTTTCACTCTCTTCTTCCTATACAAAGTATCTGGATTGAGTGGTCTTCTCTTTTTCTAGAGTGTACTCCCTCCTGGGAAATCAGCCCACTACATTCCATCACACACCCATATGAATTTATAATCCTAGATGTTTGTATATTGCTGCCACACAAACAATTATTTAGCTTTGGATCATTTTCTTCAATCAATTAAAAACATGTTTTGCTTACACATGATAGTGGGTGGAGCTAACCTCCAAGAATGGAAAGACACTGTCCCTTCAGCCAGTAAGGACTGAATCTGAGAAACTGTATATATTCATCCTTCTGCCACGATTCCCCCTCTTTGATTCAGTCTTTCGGCAAGGGACTGGCAAGGTCCCCCTCAAGCCCTCCTCTCAGGCTCCACATTATACCTCTGATACGGGCCTCTACCATGACTATCATGATTATTATGAAGGGCACTATTCCCCTCAGAGGCCTTGGGATCCCAATCTGATATTGTGGAGGGACAATCAGAATTGGATCTCTCAGAGGATGAGGACCTTGCCCCAGATCCTCCAGCTTCTACTGGCCTCTTTCACCCGGGATTTTTTTTATTTTTTTATTTATTTATTTAATTAATTTATTTATTTAATTTATTTATTTATTACATTTGTATGCCACCCGTCTCTGTAGACTCCCTTCTCCATAAGGCTAAGAATGTGGCCACATTAACCTCCCACTCCTTGAACCAGGGAGAGGGTTTGGCAGTAGACCCCCTATTCGAGGAGGCAACATCGGAGATGGAAGACATCCTAGCCCGGAACCTCTTCGTGAAGGCTGTACTAAAACAATGGCAGTCTCCTGCATCTGGACCTCTTAGGAGCAGAGGGGAAGAACTATTCTTCTAAACTTTTACAACCCACTCCCCAACCTCAATTATAATAAATTTTGTTGTAAGCTTCTATGAAGGTACAGAATATATATGTGTAATTGCATGAATATGCACTTACAGGGTCTGACTTAAAGACCAGCTGTGTGTTTCTTTTAATTAAACTTTGACCTACTGCAATTATCTGTAGTAAGTGATAACCCCTGCTATCCTGGTTTCCATTTCATAGTGCATTTTGTACACATGGCTGGCTATTTTGCCTGAAGCTCTAGTTAGTAACTTTGAAGTTCTTGCAGTCTGCACGCCAGGTTCTAATGCATGCCAATGACTTCCTGCTAAAAAGAATATTGATTCACAATGCATATGCATAATGAATCACTCAGTTCTCAGAAAAGAGGCATCAAGTAGTCACATACAGTGGAACATTGTAGAAAGTCATGTAACAGCCATACTTAGTGATTCAGAATTTCCTTCTAAACATTGTAATTCCTATTATGAGATAGACATCAGCAGATCGAGGAAGCATCTTTTTCTGGGCATTTGAATATACTTCGCAAAGGCATTAGTCCTTACCCTAGACCATAAATATGAATGTCCTAGTTTAACATTCATAATGTGGGAAATAAAAGAGGGGTGATAAATATATTATGCTGCACAGCTGTGATTGCTATGCAGAGTATATGCAGAGCAAAATGAACCAACACTGAATTAGATGTTAATTAAAATTTTAATAAATTTTATTCTTTTATATATTCTGAAAAACAGTCTGAGAAAAAAGAGAGTATGGAGATTAAAATGGAAAAGAACATCTCATATATTTCCAAGAGGTCTAAAAGGTTTGATGTGTTACCAATATGTACCTGCAAAACTATGAAAACACACACACACACACACACACACACACACACACACACACACACATATATAGTGGTATGTAGGTATGGATGCATGATCTTGTAATAAAGTTGTATTAATTAAAAATGCACCTGTTTTTCTTTTGAAGTCCAGAATGGCTATATAAAAGATGCACAGAGTAAAAATATAATAAGATGAATTATAGCATTTGCTCATGCTGGCATTTAACAGTACATTTAATTGAAAAGTAACCACTCAACATCTTTCTAAGTTTCACATATAAATATTTGTATAGATATACAAATGTGATACTTGAGTGGGTTATCTGATGGTAATAAAACTAAAGTTTTCAGATCACTAGCTCCAATTTCCAGACAGCTGCTGCATTAAATTGTATTTAATGATATCAAAACCCAGCTGGAGTTGTCTTAGCTGCCTTTGCTTACCAGTATAGCACCAGGTGTGTGTGTTGGAGTGTGAAAACAACACTCTACATAAGCTATCAGTGCTATTTGCATTCTTATATCAAAATGTTTTTACTTGCTGTTGGAGGAAATAAATACTTTGGACATTTGTTATTAAATACTCATTCATTAGTCCAATTCTATTTAGAGTGAAGTATTTACAGCAGCCACTAATTATTTATATATATGAGGATAACCTGCTAATGTGTTCATGTATTACAGGTAGCCCTCGACTTCCAGTCCTCCCATTAGGACTGAAATTTTGGTCGCTAACCAGTGTGGTCACTAAATGAGTTGTCACATTTAACTTTGGTCATTAAGTGAATTGTGGGATTAAGTGAATCAGCAATCTTTAAGCAAATCTGACTTTTCTAGTGGATTTTTATTCTAGGAGGCTGGCTGGGTAGGTTGCAAATCACAGCTACATGACCGCAAGACGTAACTATCTTAAGCGGGTTGACAATAACCAAAATTGCAATCTTGGGATCAATGATGGCGGTGCAACAGTTGCAATTTTGTGTCACTTTTTTTGAAAGATCATTTTAACTTCAAACCAATAGTTGGACCTTTAAGTCAGAGACTACCTGTGATGTGATCTAGGGCAATTTATTTTTAATGGTATTTAATTTCATGTGGTGAAATAAGGTAATATGTTCCTGCCACTGTTCAACATGTAATACCAACTCCAAGTAGTTCATGTAGATTTCTTGTAGAAGAATTTACAATGTACTTCTCCATTAGAGAACATCATTAGAACTCCATTATTTTCACTGCACTTGGAAATATTTCTTCAGGTAAGTCGCCAATATATCATCTTACCCATTATCTTCAGCCCTTAGAAATGGAATATTATGTACATCTATTCATGGTAATAAATGTTTTAAAGGAGTACTGTTACTACTCTGTGTGGGTCCCCCCCCCCTAATTTTGGCTTTAAAGAGTTGTTGATATCTTAAGGTGACAAGCTAATCATCCATATGCTAAAGAAACCCTTCTTAGATTGAATTTTCAGGCTGATAGGCAAAGTTGGCTCTTCTATGACTTGTGGATTTCAACTCCCAGAATTCCTGAGCCAATCATGTTAGCTCAGGAATTCTGGAAGTTGAAGTCCACATGTCATAGAAGAGCCAACTTTGCCTACCTCTGACATAGACCTATGTTAGCTGTTCTGTGTGCTATATAGAATCTTTTCAGCTTCTTAGTAGGGTGATTTGTCTTTTTACTTCAGTGGATAAAACATGTCTTGCTTACAAATTCCTTGGTTTATTCCCTAACTTCTTCAGATAGTGAAAAGAAAGACTTCCATTAAAATCAGCTTGAGTAAGAAATATTGCTGTTAGAAACTAATGGTCTAATTCACTTAAAATGGCTTCCTGAGTTTGTGATAATCTTAAATAAGACCACCTTCAGTTCCTCTAAATGATTGGGATATAAATCTAATCCTGCTTTCCAACATTTAAATGTAAAATTTAGAATTGGTACATAACATAGTTAACCATATGACTGTGCTGTATGCAAAATGCTAGGAATTTATTGTTTGAGGAAAAATATGATGTGGGTTTGATTCCCATGTTGCAAAAGTGTGCTCTTGGTTAAATTCTGCTAGATTGGACATAAATAACCTACCTTGTAGCAGGGTTGCTTTCTATCCTACATGGATGTTGATATTCTTCATGGTAGAAGTGAATTTATAGGGGTTGAGAAAGAAGACACGATTCAGGGCTATTGAATCTAAACTTAGGCTCTTGAATACATCTGTTGTTGAAATCAATATTCAATCTATACTGACAGTACTAAAGGTGTTGCATTTAGGAAAGTGGGAGCAGCTATTTATGTTGTTTTTATATTATTCTTTTGGATTGTGTTTCAAATATTTCGGCTAAATTAATGGCAGTATTGTCAATGTTGGAATAAACTGAAAGAGCTGTGATGTTACCTGATTCTTTAACATGGTTGGTGGCCCTCCATAATGGAAGAGTGAAATGTAAAAATCCTTTGGTGAATCAGTTTGATTTCTGAATACAGAATCACAGATAATGTTTTTTTCGACTTTATGAGGATATTTTAGAAAATGGAAACGTAGATCATGCAGCTGAGGAGAGCCTGTATAAAGCTGTGTATATTCTTTTGTATTTATCTTCTTTGGAGATCAAATGCAGGCTTAGTTGAGAGATTAGGGATGAATTTGGAGATAGTGTGAGTTGCAGCTTATTGGGAGGAGAATTTATTTTCTTTATCCTGATTTCACATTTGTAGGGTTTTATTGTCTGGGTCATAGGAAGCAGATGAATCATTTTGGAGTCTTGTTAGGCTACTGTACATTAAGGATAAATCTCTTCAAAATGTACAAGGATACTATGGGATAGTGTGATGCTGGTAGAATAGATGTTAATCTTGTTTGGAATTGTTTGTCCTATGATAGAGACTTGTTACTCCAATGACTCCCTCAGTTGGGTGTAACTCAATTTCTACAAGAACAATGGTTCATAATACTATAGAACAATTCAAAAGGTCTTGTGGATGATTTGTGGGACTAGAAATTGTGGTTTTATTGTGAATAATTGAAATGAAATAATCTTCCAAGAGATGGCAATAATAGGCTTTATATGTGTTTGCTACAGTCAGATCTGCCCAGAGACTGAATCATAATTCTTAAGCCACATCTCCTTGCCCCTCTCTCAGCCCCCCAGTTTTCAACTCAGTCAGCACGAAAGAGATGCTTTTTTTAATGGCTGTTTCTAGACTTTATTCTTCGACTATTCCAACTGATCAGGTTTCCCCAAGTTTCAGGGTTTTTTTGTTTATTCTTCTTCAAGCAAGTGGTATTCATTGTATTGCTTCACTAGGACTATGGCCCTTGCTGATCGTGCCGGCTAGCGTAGCCCCACTGGTAACATCGCCAATAATTCAAAAAGCCCACCTTTCAGCATAGTGAATATTTTTGTCTCAGATGCCCTCAGGCCTAACACGGTCAGAATCACTTTAACTCCACTATTGGAAAAAAATCACAGATAAGTAATCGGTAACTGCTTATCTCTGTATATTCTTTTTATCTAATAAATATTGAAGAGTGGAGAGATGAAAACTCTTCTGTTTGCTTGATCCTTATTTCTCTTGGCTGACTAAACCAGGTGAAACAGAACTGATGTCATCGTTATTTAGTCATTGCCATATGGAGGAGTCAGATCAGAATTCTGATAAAACTATAACAAGCATATTGCATTGGATGGTTAATAAAATTATAGGAACCTAGCAATTTGGGAATGGATTGGACTGTGTAGAGACGATTGAGATTAACAAGAGAGAATGGTTTAGGTGCCAGTGGTATCGTCACCAGAAATGATTATTTGAAATCCGACAGCCTGTGACCCATTGGCTTCTCATTTTAGAAATGCTTCCTTACCTATCACCATGTACTTTCCGTACCTACCCACAAAGCACCTTCCCTGGAACCTCCAAAACCTGTTACATGTTGTTCCTGACCTGCAAAACATATCCCCCACGAATTCACCCCAGCCCACACTATGACACTCCTGAGCACTCCCTCCCTCACTCCTTCATGTGGCAGAAGCCATTTATCTGCCTGCTGGGTTGGGATTTCCAACATCCTGCCAACTTCCATCTTGATGTTCCTTGTGGAAAGTTGTTAGGGAGTGTTGGAAATGATGACCTTGTTTGTGAACTGTGGATGAGCCTAGCAGCACCAAAGCAAGCCATAAGTTTGCCAAATTTTAGTATCACAGGAAATCAGTAATGGGTTCCAGATTTTGGATGCATTTTGTTAATTAGCCCTTCTGAGATACCTTATTTCAAAAATGGTTGCTCCATAATGCACTGTTTTGCCCTATTGATAGCTACCAATAAACAGAAGAGTTTTAATAGTTCAGTGGTACCTCTACTTAATTCGTTCCGTGATCAGGTTCCTAAGTAGAAAAGTTTGTAAGTAGAAGGAATTTTTCCCATAGGAATCAATGTAAAAGCAAATAATTAGTGCAAACCCATTAGGAAAAAAATAAAAGCTCAGAATTTGGGTGGGAAGAAGAGGAGGAGGAGGTTGCTGCCGAACAAAGAAGGTGAGGTGAGGGGCATCAAAAAAATCCAAAACTTTAAAGCACCCCCTTTTGTCTTTCTGTGCCCAGATGTTCCGGGAGGCAACCTCGTGCCGGGTGTATGGAAGGCAGCGCAAGGGAGTCACCACAGCAAACTGGTTTATTCCCTGTCCAAGTGCCCAGAGAAAGGAAAATGCTTCATTCACTCTGGACTGCCAAAGCCTCCTTAAGCACCACTGAAAGGCTCCTCTGGCCGGAATTAAAGGGGGAATGGCAGGAAACTGGCCGGGCCTTCATGCCACTCTCAAATTTCCTGGGAAATTTTTCCGGGCTCCGGTTCTTAAATAGAAAATGGTTCTTAAGGAGAGGCAAAAACATCTTGAACACCCGGTTCTTATCTAGAAAAGTTCTTAAGTAGAGGTGTTCTTAGGTAGAGGTACCGCTGTATATAGATTCCTGAGTTTAGGACTTAGTGAGAAACTGATGCTTCTGCTATAAACCTATCCAGTTACTGGAATTCAACAGGTGAGGCTCTTTTTATGTGCTAAACTTTATTGCTGAGGAGAGCCATATATTGCTCCCAGACTGTGAAGTGTTCTTTCTAGAACAGCTTAACTTCTACTCATCCAGCATTTTGAAAAACTGTGAAACTATCTTTTTTTATCATATTTTCAAGCTAAATTTTGATACGTTGCTTGTTAATATTAACAAATCAACACATCTTTTTGAACGCCACCCAAAGTCACATTTTTGTGATTTGGGCGGATGTATTAATTTGATAAATACATATTATTCTTAAACATATTTATTTAAAGTACTTAATTTGAATAGTGTACATAGTTTTAAGTGCTTTTATAAGCTGAAAGATAAATGCAATAAACAAATACACATTAGTTTAATTCACTTTAATGCTGCTTAATATTAGTCATTTTTGTATTTACCTAGTAGGGTGTCATTGAACTAGCATTAAGCTCTTACTGCTTTCAGAAATCTCATTTTCACTCTTGTGCATAAATTAAATCCAATAACTGGATTTGATTTACACAGTCCAGTTACCACTGTTGCATATGTGTTCAAAATTAATAATGATTTAATTACAAGGTGGGAGCTCCTTGTGCTTGCTGCCAAAATTGTGCTTGTGCAGTCTCTCACACAGGCTAGGGTAATAATTAAGCTAAGATTTGCAGTGGTATGCCAAAGCTTTACTCAGGAAAGTGGCCCAAGGCCAGAAAAAACTAGCAGGGCTGAAAGGGAGAAGTAAATAAAGTTAGAATTTTAAAAGCTGATATAAATTTAGGGTGTGGGGTTTTTTCCTCCTTTCATTCTTTTAACCAAGGAAGTTGTCAAAATTCAGCTGGTATAATAAAAGCAAGTATTTGTTTTTCTGCTTTTGTCCTCTAAACACATCGTGTTTTGAGGATCATTATACCAACCTTGGAGAGACAGTTTGGTCGAATGGTTAGCCTGCTGACCCAGAAGTAGGGAAATCTGTCTTGGGAAGGGATGCCAGCTAGATCTTTTGGGGCAGTGCGTCTCTCAGTCCTTGGAAGACAAGGCAGTGGCAAGTCACCTCTGAACTGGAACCACTTGTCATTAGCATTTTGTTTGTGTGTGTTTTGCTTTGTACATGGACCATAGCAACTGCTTGCTTAGATCACTTCTGCCAACTGAACAGTGACACTGATATCTGGCTTTCACACTTCAGTGTCTCCAGCTGGCTGCATGTTATCCAACTGTGTTCTTGTTATCCACACAATAGACTGATTATAGACTGGTACCTAGTCTGATGATGAAGTCATCTGATTTAAATCCTTCTTCACCTTGACAGAGTACATAAGCGTCAGAAGGCCTTCCACCCTCTTTTTTCAGGCTTGCTATACCGCAGTGATAGCAAACCTGTGGCACGGGTGCCATAGGTGGCATGCGGAGCCATAGCTGCTGGCACGCGAGCTGTTGCCCTAGCTCAGCTCCAGCGTGCATGTGTATGCTGGCCAGCTGACTTTTGGCTCGCACAGAGGCTATGGGAGGGCATTTTTGGCTTCCAGCAAGCCTCTGGGGGGATGGGAGAGGGTGTTTTTTACCTTCCTTTGGCTCCAGGGAAGCCTTTGGAGCTTGGGGAGAGTGAAACACAAGCCTACTGGGCCCATTTGAAGTTGGGAAACAGGCTGTTTCCGACTTCCAGAGGGCCTCCAGCAGTAGCTGTTTTCACCCTCCCCAGCCATTGAATTATGGGTGTGGGCACTCACGTGTGTACAATAGTGAACATACCTGTTCTTTCGGCACCCGAGGAAAAAAAGGTTCACCATCACTGCTATACTGTATCTGCGGTGCATAATTAATGGCATCATGGTAGGGCATCAGAGCTCCCTAGCAGTAGATTTGGACTGAAGATTCATGGAACACTTGATTCACGGAGTGTTGCTTAGAACCAATCATTATGCAGTAATACAGGACAGATTTTTATTTATTTATTTTTCTAATAATTTTCCTACATTTTGAAAGGCTTTTTATGTCATGGTCAAGATACTTGAAAAAGAAAGCACAACTGAAAGTATAAAATAAATTAATTGTAAAGTTTTTGTGAGTTTTGGCTTTATCTAAATAAAGATAAAGTCAATCCAATTCTCTAAAAGATTACAGAATATTTAATGTCAAGGTTTTTTTTTAACTTGAGTCCTTTTGGAGTAATCAAAATACTTCTCAAGTAGTTTGCTGCCGCTTTCCAGGAAATTGCTAGATTTTGTGCTAAATAAAGGAAAGGTTTGTCTTTTCCTTTTCAAGTTCATAGCAATATTCGGGTCAAGTATTTTCTCCCAGGAAAAATTGATACGCAAAGATGTTGAGTCTCTATGCTACATATCTTACATGTCTAATTTGTAATAAACCCATGTTGTTCCCTTGGGGCTTAAATAGAAATCTGTGGTATTCAAGAACAGATACAAAATAGAGGAGGCTGAGTTGGTGGCACAGAAAAAAATGAAGCAAGCTGTGATCACAAGTTGGATTTTTTTTTGATCTTGTAATGAAATAGAACTATGCTAAATTTGATCAGACTAGATTCTGGTCTGTACCACAAGGCAATTTTGTTGACAGTTTAAGAACAGGAAAAATGGAAAGTGCAAGAATCATGGAAAAAATATTTTGGAAGTCAAAGTAGCTATTCATTCTAATCTAAGTAGTTTTATGTTCCATCTTGCAATTTGGCAGTTCAAATCTCACCAGACTCAAAGTGGACTCATCCTTCTGAGGTAGGTCAAATGAGGATCTAGATTGTTGGGGGCAATATGCTGACTCTGTAAACTGCTTAGAGAGGTCTGTAAAGCACTGTGATGCGCTATACAAGTCTGAGTGCTGTTGCTATCTTGTCTGATCTGTAAAATCCTGACAAGAAACATGTTGGTGGTGAGAATCCAGGAAGGAAAGCAGTTATTTATGCCTACCTTATTAGAATAGAAATATAATTAAATAAATAAATACTAAATGAATAAATTGCTAACATTGATTGGGATAATTTATTCCATATCACATTTTTTTCCCAGCTGTGTGATATTTGAGGGGTTTCTTGTATATTCAGCCCAATTCAGATTTCTCCACAGCATCTCAATGGGATTTAAATCCAAACTTTGACATGCGTCTTCCAGAACCCTCAATTTCTTTCTTTTTTTTCAATCTTTCTTTGGTGGACATATTGGAATACTTAGGGTTACTGTTGTGTTGCAAGGTCCACTTTTGGTTGAGCTTCAGTCTGAAGGATGGTCTCAAATTATCCTTAAGTACTTTGTTAAGGATGATGATTTAATGAAAAATTCATAATGGATTCTATGATGGTGAACTGCAAAGCAACTCCAAACCATTACTTTTCAACCACCTTATTTTACAATTGGTATCAGTTTCTTCTGATGAAGTGCTGTCTTTGAGTCTCAAGAAATATGTCTTCGGGTTTTGTGGCCAAATAACTTTGCTTTGCCTTGCTCTTTCCATTGGACATTGTTCTAGAAATCATAGTCTTTGCCCAAACATGCATGAGCAAATATTATTTTTTGCCTGATATTCTATCTTAACAGGGAATGTTTTGGAACACGTTCCATGAAGATAATCTATGTACTGTAGCTCCTTTCTAATAATAGATGATGCATTTTGACCTCAGTATTATTGGGAGTTACATGTAGTTACATGTACAATGAATCATGTGCTGAAATTCTGAGATTCTGCTGTCTTGCTAGGACTTCCTGGCCCGGACAAGTTGGCAGTTGCTTGAAATCTACTCCATTGGAGATAATCTCCTAGACAGTGAATGATTGATGTCTTGTTATTTGACAGTCTTTTAAAATTCCTCCTCAGACTCATAGGTATCTCTTTGGGAAGGCTTCAGAGAGGTCTTTTGATCTAGGCATGGTGTGATATCACATACTTCAATAACAAAGAGCAGATCAAGCTAAATGTTTGAGGTTTAAAGACAGTTTCTCATATCCTTTCTAACAATGTACTAATCATCTGGTGCACCTGATTCTAATTTTAGGTATTTGAGCTAGTGAGAAATGTAGGGATATCCTTTTTCAAAATGTGAAATTTGCATTAGTGTTTATTTAAATTACACAATGGACTATAAAATGTAAATGGCATATTATGTTTATATTATACAGTACTGTATTCCCTTTATCAATATTGTTGAAATGAAGATCAGATATTTACAGGTTAAAATAGGGCGAAAAAGAGCAACAGGGTGAACTTAAATTTTCACATGAGTGTGGCTGCAATAGACTGTTTTACTTCTCTTTAGTTCCTGGTTGTTTTATTTTAGTACCCATCTTTCTTCTCCCACCAGCTTTTACAAATACAAAAATACTACTGAATTAAAAGCAACAAGGATCCTTCACAATTGGGTCAATGAAATAATTAGCATGTAAGGCAAGCACAAACAAGGGAACAACTTGTTAAAGAAAGGAAGGAAAAAAGAAAGGGAGTAGTGAGAAAAATGACCCAGATCATGTTTTTTAAAAATCTATCTGTAGAAGGCAGCTTTTGTAAAAATATTCATTTTGTATTTGCCGCCTGTTTTAACATGACTGCACATTTCATTACATATTTTAGGTTTTACTTGCTCTGTTTCTTGTTTTCAGAAAAGGGTTTTATTGTTCAGATGATGTGCAGTTTTTTGTTTGCATGTATGTCTCAAGGCTATATGTGTCACAGAAAGCAAATATAGAAACAGAATACTTTATATCATGTGTGCTAGCTCTGAGCATGCTTTGTATTCAGGGAGGGGAACCATTTTTACCCCTCCTCCTTCGAAAGCTCCACTCTTCTCAAAATGGAGAACTGCAGATGTTGATAGCAAGGACAGATGATGCAAAACATTAATAGTGCCACCCATTTTCTTGTCCTCAGGTTTCTCTGTACCCATCCAACAAATATGTCCAACAAATATAAAATTTTAAATTATATGATTTATCTCAACTTAGTGATTGCAGAGCATTTCTTCTTTTTGCTTTTCTTCTGGCCATTTTGGTCTCCTTGCCTTTACCCTGCTCCACCCATATTTTTCCTATGTACATGAACTTCAAGAATTCCTACTCTACAATCCCAGTATTCACTCCATACTCTCATATTGCTGTACATAAGACAGTATGTACCATGCATATCCAGAGAATTAGGATTCTTACTTCTGTCTTCTTGACTAATTTAAGAAATTGCAATGATTAATATAGTCGTTCTGGAAAGATTATCTTTATTAAACTTTGTTGGGTTAATAATATAGAATTCTTTATTGGCCAAGTGTGATTGGACACACAAGGAATTTGTCTTGGTGCATATGCTCTCTTTTCTTTTATGGTGCATAAAATAAAAAGATACATTTGTCAAGAATCATGTGGTACAACACTTAATGATTGTCATAGGGATCAAATAAGCATTGAAGAAACCATCAGTATTAATAAAAATCTTAAAGATACAAACAGCAAGTTACAGTCATGCAGTCATAAGTGGGAGGAAAAGGATGATAGGAATGATGAGAAAAAATTAGTAGAAATAGAAGTGCAGACTTAGTAAAAAGTTGATAGTGTTGAGGTAATTATTTGTTTAGTAGAATGATGGCGTTCTGGAAAAAATGTTCTTGTGTCTAGTTGTCTTGGTGTGCAGTGCTCTGTAGCGATGTTTTGAGGGTGGAGTTGAAACCATTTGTAATACAGTAATACCTCATCTTACAAACTTCATTGGTTCCGGGGTGAGGTTTGTAAGGTGAAAAATTCGTAAGATGAACAATGTTTCCCATAGGAATCAACGGGAAAGTGAATAATATGTGCAAGCCCAAAACTCACCCCTTTTGCCCATTACTGCCGGCATTCGGATCCTTGTTCGGGGGTGGGGGGCGGCTGGGGTGGTGGTGGATGTGACATTCCCGGTGCTGCTGCTACTTCTGAAAGGGAAACCGCCGCCCCGCCCTATCCTCTTGTCCTGGGCAGAGGGATGGAATCCGCCAGGATGTGGCAGCCCCACCCTTTGGGAGATTGGGGCTGGAGCAGAGGGGCTGCTGCGAAGGGGCTGGCTCAGCAAAAGCGAAGGGGCTGTGAGAGCGCTTTTTCCGAGCGCTTTGGGAATGCCTGCTCTGCCTTTCTTGCAGCCCCTTCCCTGACAGCCCTGGACGAAAGCGCTCCCAGCGAAGGGGCTGCGAGAGGGGCAGGGCGGGCGTTCTGGAAGCGCTCTCGCAGCCGTTTCACTGGGACCGCTTTCTCCAAGTGCTTCCGGAACACCCGTCCCGCCTCTCCTGCAGTCTCTTCACTGACAGCCCAGGACGAAAGCGCTCCCAGCGAAGCGGCTGCAAGAGCGCTTTCTCCGAGTGCGGAATCCTGGTGGGGGCTGTAATCAAATGGGAAGTCCTGGCGGTAATAGTCACAAGGCAGGAAAATCCCTGCGACAGTCAGAGAGCGCACGCGCAGTATGAGAGCACACATGCAGTAAGAGAGCCCACACTCCCGGGCTCAGGTTTGTAAAACAAAAATGGTTCTTAAGACAAGGCAAGCAAATTGTAAACCCTGGGTTCGTATCACGAAAAGTTTGTATGAAGGGGCATTCGTAAGACAAGATACCACAGTATTTTTAATATTTGACTAGCTACCAGTCTGTTAGACAGTTTACCTTCAGGGCAGCTAGGAGGCATCCATATATAGTACTACTACATTTGTCCTTGAAGCACTTATCAAGGCTCTTCTGGATTGAAAGGATTAGTTGGTGACATCACAATTGCCCAGGGGATGCCTGCGGGGGCTCCTTTCATATCCCTGTTATTTTTCCACTGAAGTGGTAGCTATTTATCTACTTGCATTTGCATGCTTTCGAACTACTAGTTGGGCGGGAGATGGGGCAAATTGACCGGAGCTCATTCTGTCATTCAGCTCACTCTCAGGTTTTGAACTGCTGAACTATCAACCTCTCAACGGTTTTTTGACTCAGTGTCCTAACTATGAGTTGCTGCGGTCCCCACCAGTATATTAAAAAGCTACCGTACATTGATTTGGATTATAGTAGTGGCTATGTTTCGAAATAAATTTATTTAGTAATTACTTGGAAAGATGCTGCGGGGAAAATAACATCAAAGTATAATGTGCCAGTTTCTGGGATGTCCATTTCAGGTTTTCTATTTGTTTCATTTACTCCTTTCTTTTTTGTGGCTTGTATTTTTGTACTCAAGATGGAAGCTTTGCATCTTTAATGATGATATTGTCATAAAGTGTTTCCACTTCTTTTCTTATCAGACGTGCAATTAATATCTAATTGGATTTTGCAAAGCCAGCCATTATAATATCATACACGAGGGACAGGGTTTAATTAAAATAAGCAGAGGATTCGTTTTATCTAAATTTCAGTTCCTTTTTTCAATTAATTGACTAAATCCAAAATGGTCAGCAGCTAATGTTTTGTAAAATCCATATTATTATTAATCTTTTTCAACTCTCTGCCTTTGCAAACAAACTGTTGGATATTTTATAGTCATTATTTGTAGGATATATGTGTAAAAAGTCTTACTGTGTGATCTTTTTTTAAACTTTTGTTAACCCTGAATAGTAGTTTCGGTTCCAAATTATGATCATATATGCATAAATTAAATTCTCCCTAGTAAGAATTTAATTTATGCATATATAATCATAATTGGGAACGGAAACTACTATTCAGGGTTAACAAGAGTAAGAAAAAAGATCAAACATAGTATTAACTATGATTAAGACTACCCATAACCCTGCAACCTTTAATGTACTTGATGGGTTCCATTCCTGTAATTTATTTTATTTTATTTATTTGTATGGCCAGCCACCTCAAAAAATGACTCTAGGTGGTGAGCAAAATTAGAAATAAAATAAAAACAATTAACAATAATGCAAATATTAAAATACATACGAATATACAATATACCATAATCACCAATATAATCAAGAAACAGGTCACTGCACACACTTTAATTTAATTAATTTAATTTATTTGAGTATATGCTGCCTAATCCTATAGAACTTTTTAAATTTAAATTTTACATTTAGGTTTCGATGGCATGCTGCTCCTTCATTTTAGAAAAAGTACCATTAGGATTTTTAAGATGCTTCTATTTAGCCATAGATTAACCAAAGTCACTTAGCCATATAATCCATCTCTTAGTATAAGCAAATTGAAATTAAATTTTTCTAATAAATGGCAAAATTAAAAATGCATTTGTTTTGTTGTGTGCTTTGTTTTGACAGAGAGGGCTATTGCAAAACACGAAGTTCGGGAAATAGAGCAGCGCCATACAGTAGATGGCTCTCGATCAGATCCTATCCCAGATGAAGATATTGATGTAGTGATCATTTATAATCGAGTACCTAAAACTGCAAGTACATCTTTCACAAACATTGCATATGATCTTTGTGCGAAGAATAAATATCATGTTCTTCATATCAACACAACCAAAAACAATCCTGTTATGTCTCTACAAGATCAGGTAAGTTGCCATAGTTAAGATACTACATTCTGCATTGCTCATTAATTTTATTTACACTTTTTCTGTATCAGTCATACAATATTGTGTGCGAGGTGATATCGCATTCCCAATAGAGAACAACAAAATATAGATTCTAACAAAATCTTGACTTAGAATTAGAGTGCAAGTTTTCATATCTGATTTATCTTAAATTTAAATTTCATTGAACCTAAATTGGAATAAAGGCAAAGGTAGGTGTGATATATGAAACCATTATAGGTATTTGTTGTGTGATAGATTAGGGCATTTTCTCACTCTTTAAAACAAAATTAACTTTTCTCCTTCTCCTTCTGTATTTTCTACATCAGTTGGTCATTCTTTCCTTTTCATATCAAATACAACATCTTGCCTTTTTTAGTGGCTTAAACCTTTATTTCCATTGTTTGTTCATAAGTGGGTCATATCTTTTTTCCATATAAACCCCTTGATGGAATCCACTGATTCATATTCAGATCATTTTCCATCTTCTCTCTTACTCAGTCTTATTACCCTTCGGCCTTCTTTTTTAAAATTCTAGAAGAATAATTGGCTTAATAATGCTAACCATATGATGTCCCTTTATGTGCTATCAAGAGTAGCAAAAAAAAGAGGATTTTCTGACTTATGGCTGATCAAGAAGGACTTTATTAAGGAAAGTTTTATGTTCACAGAAATATGCTGAATTACTATTTTTTGCCTAAATATGTATTGCACACCTGGGAACCTCAGCAGTTTCCCAGAAAACCAGGTTGGCGACATATTTTGCTCAAATCTCAATATACATGTGCAATGAATTCATACATCATTAAAGTAAAATGTTGCACTTGTTCTTTATCAGCAATTTTGAAATTTGTAATGATTTTATTCTCATGTTTTTTTTTCTGAGCATATGTAATTCTTTATACCACAGATAATTTTCACTCCCCCCCCGTAAGATTTCTGATGCCTTTTCTCTGTCAAGATACATATATTCTATCTTTCACTTCTAAAAAAACCTCATCAGAATTGAAAATGTAAAACAGTTTGAATATGCCAGAAATTCAAAAATAGCTTTTGAGTACTTTCTTTTAAGAAAAAATGTTCTGCAGAAATCCTTTTATATTTTTTGACCTTCTTAAATAAAATTTCAGGGGAAAAAAATCTCCAGTTCAAACATTCCTCTAAAACAAAACCCAATACTTGTGTAATGTGTGTGTGCGATACCGTTTGTAACAACATGAAAGAGAAATAGTGATGAAAACAGTTGCACAATTGCATATGATCCTGAATAATTGATGACAAATAAATATTCTCTGTTCACATCAAATATAGTGAAACCAACATACATTAATTATTACTTCAGTTACTTACTACTGCAAGATAGTAGACAAAAATACTAGCATAAAAAAGACCTACAGGTAAGGTCTTTTATACTTACCTACTATTATGGTGGTAGATTTTCCCTAGAAAAGGAATTAAAATGGGCAGTTTAATATTTGCTCCAATTTACTTTCATGGGATTTTCCATTCAACATGCAATTGCTGCATGAGGTGGAGATTTGAATAACAACATAGCACAATCTTAAAAAAAAAATTAAAAGTATAAAACATTAGTATTCATGGTCTTTGTACTTAAACTGCTTGGATTCACTTGGGAATTGATACTGCATGAGTCTGTTGAAACTGAAATAATAATTGGCAGAATCTGTTGGACCTTGATATTTGATTAATATTTTTTATATTTATCTAGCTTGTCAGATTTGGAATGTTTGGAGTATCATTGCTATGTTGAGACCATATAGGTCAGTTGTAGGATAGGTTTTCATTACACAGTAGACCTCTTGTAATCCATATTGTTTATTAATTCATATTTAAGGCATGCAAAAATCTATCATTCTAACAAATATAAGCTGTGTAGTTAAATTTAAGAAACATTTGACAGTATTTAATTTTTAAAAATATATATATATCTGATGCACTACACTGATTGATCGCTCAGACACTGGGAATAAACCTCCACTGCATGTCTTTGCAATAAATTTAAAAAGTCCTTTAGAGCTGGAGATTGAATCCATGGCACCTGTATTTCTAACAAGTTCATTCATTTTTGTTAGTAACATTAAAATATACACTGCTCAAAAAATAAAGGGAACACTCAAAGAACACATCCTAGATCTGAATGAATGAAATATTCTCATTGAGTACTTTGTTCTGTACAAAGTTGAATGTGCACAATAGCATGTGAAATTGATTGTCAATCAGTGTTGCTTCCTAAGTGAACAGTTTGATTTCACAGAAGTTTGATTTACTTGGAGTTATATTGGGTTGTTTAAGTGTTCACTTTTTTTTTTGAGCGGTATATACTTAACTTGTATAGTAAGTTTTGAATAATTGGCAGCAGCCTATGGAATGAAGAATTTTGTTTAGGCTTTTTATTTTTATTTTGTAGCAGATTATGATGGCTACAAATAGTCCTTGACTTATGAGAGTAATGGAGCTTGCCCATTCATGTTGGACACCTAAGACTACATAAAATGAAGTGCATAATTATCTTCCTGTCGCTGCTTTCCCCAATGCACAGGTCATTAGGTAGAACATGGGGTGATTTAGGAGTAGGGAAAACCATGGGAGGCCTAGTGCAGGCACACATGCACTGGAGAGGCCTTCCCCAACCTTTGAGATATCCCATGATTTGCCTCCTGTCCCTTGGGTTCCCCAAAGACCTATGGCCCTTCTCCATGCGCCACTTGGTCACAACTGCATACAATGGTACCTCTACTTACGAACTTAATTCGTTCTGTGACCAGGTTCTTAAGTAGAAATTTAGTAAGAAGAAGCAATTTCTCCCATAGGAATCAATGTAAAAGCAAATAAGGTGTGCGATTGGGGAAACCACAAAGAAGGTGGAAGCCCTGTTTTCTCCCAGGAGATTCCTAAAGGATTCATATTTACATTTTTTTTGAAGGAGTTGTAACTTCGAATGTTCATTAAATGGCCTGTTATACCTCTGTTATTTATATTTTGTAGGATATATTTCATGTTATAGCAGAGTTTGCGATAATATTGTAGAGGATAATTACATAAAATTTGGTTTCTGTATCATATATTTCTGTTCCATTTGACATAGCATAGAAACATAGCTACCAAGCAAAAGCAGAATCAAATTTGCATTTCAATGGTTACTAAATTTCTGCCCTTTAGAAAATCACAAATGGCAAAAATATTTCTTTGCTGCCTAACAGAATAGAGGATGTTGGGGAGCTAGAATTCAATTTTCTTTATCATCCTACATGTTTTATTTTTTCTCTCTCTCCTGCTTAATTCTCATTGTGCTAGGTACTGTTTTTATATCTAGATTTTTATGATCATTGGGTGCGGGGGAGGTACTTTCTCAAACTTCATATCGTTTGAGCAAGTTAGTAGCTGATTCTTTTGTTAATGCTGGGAATTGGCACTTGAATTTACTATTGGAATATAATAGCCCCCATTTTATATTGACTTGACAATTGTGTCTGTGTAGTGGCTAAAGCAATCTCCTCCAAAGGTCAAGATGGAGCTTACTTCAGATGTTTGGTATTCTCTTGGCAATTGCTAAAGTCTTTTTGCCTGACAAGGCCTGAAAAATTTCAGCCCCCATGAACACTGCATTAGGAATGTGGTTCTAGAAATATATTATCTTGATAAATTCTGAGAATAATAGAGATATGTCTGTTCTCCACTTGCACTGCTTCGGAGAGTCCAACATGGGTTAATCTTCAGCCTTGCTGGAAGGGACTGAGTTAAAAATTAGCATAAATAACTGGTCCCACCCCCATGCTGCCCTCCCTGGGTCAGTCTAAAAAACTCAGTCATAGTGAAGGGACACTTGAGTTTTCCTCCTATGACTTTTGTAGTCTAGTTTAGGTTTTAGCATTTATAATAAATATGACTAACATTTTTCCTTTTCTCTGTTTCCCTTGCAGAATGCATCAAGAGGACTTACAAGGATGGATTGGGCCCCTGCTCTGTGGAGTATAGCCCACAACGTGTTTCTCCCAGGTCGGAGCCCCTTCCCTGTGTGGGTACCGCTCCCAAGACCGGGTGGCGCCAAAGGAAGAGGTCCCTAGCCTGCGCGGCTAAACCTCTCTCGGAGCGACTTGCAAATCGGCCATACAAGAAGAGAAAGACGGCGCCTGTTTGAATTTCCCGCCGGAACCAGCTCCTCGAGAGCGGAGGCGGAGGACTTTGAGCCCCTGACTGAAGCAGCGGCAGGATCGCGGAGCGCCGTCAGAGACGGCTAGAGCGACGGGCGCGGCCATTGCAGCATGACAAAGCTGATCAGGAGGTCGCCATTTTAAAATGCTCTCTTGCGAAGCTTACTTCCGCCCGCCTATTTAGGGGTTGATTGACACCCCGTTTCACCCGGCATTGCACAGGAAGGGCCGGATTTCCTGCAGAACACAGGAAGGGGCGGCACTTTCCGGCGGCAGCCATTTTCTTTGCCGAGTCACTTGTAAAGAAACAAAAAGCCGATATTGTGTGCCTTTAGCGAACAGCCTTATTCACCAGAATGGCTGATCTGCCCCCGCAGGGGACTGCAGAACCCCCGACTGTAAAGGCCAAGGAGAAAACACACTCATCCAAGGCCAAATCTAAAAGCTCCCAATCTTCCTCGGCCCTCAAGGAAGCCGAACGAAAAATTAAGGCATTGGAAGAGCAATTGGAAGCTCAAAGACAGACCATGAGTTCTTCAATACAAGCACCAGGTCAGAGTATGGGAACTATAACTAGTGCCACACCCCCGAGGCTCCCGGAGGGAACTGGGTTGGCTACTGATAAGGACTGGTCACCGGATAGGTTTGGGGGTCCATCTCAGGTGGCTGAGTCAATCAGGCCTGAATTTGCCAGACCTTCTTCTGCATCCCCAGCATGGCACATGGTTTCACAACCTCCACCAACTGCCACATTTACCCCTACTGCTGCTGGCCTACGTTCTTCTCCTGACACATGGCAGCGTTTACCACCAGCATTACAAGATATGATTGCCTCTGCTTATTCGCATGGCATAGTGACAGGGGTCCAACAGTCTACAGCAGCTGCCCCCCCTGCTTCACCACGCCCGCCTCCTCCTCCTCCTTCTCTGCAGAGAGATATTTGGGCAGCTCCAGCCCCTCAATCCCCTCTACAGGACTCATTCCATGAGGATCCTGGATTTAGGGAACAAGGCTCAGAGCCAGATGATGGCTTATCCGAGGATGAAGGAGCACCCCCAGAACCGCCAACGTATGCAGGGCTCTTCAGACCATCCATTTTTCGGGTACTCCTCAATAAGGCAAAAATGACGGTTACCCCGAGCATCCCTGAAAAGTCTACAGAGGCGGCATCAACCCCCCAGCCGGTCTCCAGGGTGCTCACAGAACAACAAAGGGATGCAGATTTGATACCTGCCCCTAAACTCTTCTTGGACAATGTTAAGAGGCCTTGGCAATACCCAGCGGGAGTGTTAGGCCCAACAGCCTCTGAACGCAAATTTTATGCCTTTGAACCTGAGCTTGAAAATTTGCTGGAATTCCCATCCATAGACGCCCCGATAGCGGCTCTGGTGTCTAATGCACTTATTCCATCAGAAGTGGCAGATGGATTAAAACCAGAGGACCGAAGAGCGGAAGGTGTGCATAAGAAGGCTCACCACATGTCTGCATGGGCACTCAAAGCGGCCTCAGCCGCGTCATTCTTTAACAGGGCTTCAGTCCTATGGCTCCAAGAGATGCTCACGAAACTGGGACCGGAGGATGGCCGCCTGAGGCAAGATCTTAACAAGTTGCTGGCAGCAGCAGAATTCTCTGCGGATGCCACTCTGTCGGCGTCCAGGTTTTCCTCACGAGCCTTAGCAGCAAACCAGTCATCCCGCCGCTTGCTTTGGCTAAGGTCTTGGCAAGCTGACGCCAAATCCAAGTGGCGATTGGCATCAGCTCCGTTTGATGGGGCTAAACTCTTTGGGGAATCGCTAGACAACGTCCTCGTTGAAGACAAGGACAAGAAAAAAGTCTTGCCCAGAACCTATAGACGTCAAGAGAGACGCACTACCCCTTATTACAGACGCCAGCCATTTCGGGCGGAGACCTCCACAGCTGTACCCCAGGCGGGAAGGTCGTATACCCAGGGGTCCTTCGCCCAGCCCTCCTACAGGACGGACAGGGGTAACTTTGGGGACCGGAACAGACAGTCCCAACAGACCAGGAAGCCCTTCAGAGGCTCCAACAGAGGGGGTTACCGAAGAAATAAATGACTCCTTCAGAACCTTCCCCATAGGGGGACGGCTACAGCACTTCACCGACTCCTGGGAAGCTATATCCACAGACACTTGGGCTCTAAATACAATATCCCAGGGTCTCACTCTGGACTTCATCCAGAGACCCCCAAACAGGTTCATGCACTGTCCAGTACTTTTCAACCACAAACGCAACCTCCTCCACCAGGAGATCGATCACTTACTCACCATTGGTGCCATCGAGACCGTCCCTATTCAGCAGGAGGGACAGGGGTACTACTCCGTGGTGTTTATAGTACCCAAAGCCTCGGGAGGTTGTCGTCTCATACTCAACCTCAAACAACTGAATGTGTACATAAAATACCGCAGGTTCAAAATGCATTCATTAAAGTCAATATTAGCAGCAATTCGTCAGCGGGATTGGCTGACGTCAATAGACCTCAAGGAAGCTTACCTCCATATCCCCATACACCCGGATTACAGGAAATATCTTCGCTTTTGCTTCGAAAACCACCACTTCCAGTACAGGGCCATGCCTTTCGGTCTCTCATCAGCACCCAGAACGTTCACGAAACTACTGGACATACTCACCGCGGAACTCAGGACACGCCCACTACGCCTTATGGCGTATTTGGACGATATCATCATACTGTCCAGCAGCCCCAGTCGGGCACGTCAGGACTTAACAGAAACCATACGAACACTGGAAACTATGGGTTTCTCAATCAATTACCCGAAAAGTCACCTCATCCCAACCAGGCACCTGCCTCACTTGGGTACCAAGATAGACACAATAAAGGGCAGAGTCTTCCTCTCGCAGGAGAGACAAGAAAAGGTCCGATACTTGGTCAGGGAACTGCAGCGCAAGCGAACAACAACATTGGCGTTCCTCTCTCAGCTGCTGGGAGTCTTCATTTCCTGCATAGGCATTGTGCCTTGGGCAAGACTCCACGCCAGACCGCTACAGTGGTTTCTCATCCCCTTCCAAAAGAGGCGGACCAGTCACTCTTCCAAGTTGGTCACGATCCCACTGGAGGTGCGTCGATCTCTCCCATGGTGGACTTCGTCAGCCTTACTACAGGGATCTCCATTCCTGCCTCAACAGGAGATAATCATCACAACAGATGCGAGTCTTTCGGGCTGGGGCGCCCACTCCAATGTGGGAGTGGCTCAGGGACTATGGAATCCAGAGGACCTTATCTGTCCAAACATCAATTTCCTGGAGCTCAGGGCAGTACACCTGGCACTCAGACATTTCGCACCACAGGTAACAGGTCAGAATGTACTGATACTTACAGACAATGTGGCAACAAAGGCCCACATCAATCATCAAGGGGGCACAAGATCAGGCCGCCTGATGTGGGAAGCTCAGTCCCTGTTCAAATGGACAGAGTTCCATCTAGCATCCCTGCGGGCAGAACATATATCGGGCACGTCAAACACACAGGCGGATTGGCTCAGTCGGACGACCATCGATCCGGGCGAGTGGAGTCTGGACAGAACCCTGTTCCTAGAAATCTCTCACAGATATGGAGCACCGAGGGTGGATCTGTTTGCCACACAGTACAACAGCCAGTTACCCAGGTTTTTCTCGAGGTTCCCAACGCCAGGGGCGGAGCAAGTCAATGCTCTGACCTGCCCTTGGCCGGACGGCTTGCTTTATGCCTTTCCCCCAGTCTGCCTGCTCTCGAGAGTGATCAACAAGCTGTTGCAGGAGCAAGCAGAGATATTATTGGTGGCTCCATATTGGCCCAGACGCCCGTGGTTCGCGGACTTGACAGAATTATCAATTTCCCCCCCCTGGAGAATACCACACCACAAGGTGGTTCTGAAACAGGGGTCAATCTACCATCCGGAACCCCAGTGGTGGAGTCTTGCCGTATGGCACTTGAGGGGGAGAAATTAAGGAAGGAACACGTTCCTGACAGAGTAATCAACACCATCCAGGCAGCTCGACGTCCCTCCACGACTCGCATTTATCAAGCGACCTGGAAAGCATACTGCTCCTTTTGTAGGGCCCGGAACCGGGACCCACAGTCCCCCTCTGTGATTCAGATCCTGGAATTCCTACAGGCGGGCCTGGACAAAGGACTGTCGCCCAACACCCTGCACAGACAGACAGCAGCGATTGCCACCATACTCAAGATGGACTTTTCTCGCCCGATCTCACAACACCCTTGGATTCGGGACTTCATCAAAGGAGCAACAAACATCAGACCTCCGCCGGTACATCGTTTTCCCACATGGGACTTACCCTTGGTGCTGCAGGCCCTCACGGAGCCCCCCTTTGAACCCTTACGGGACATTCCATTGCGACTGTTGTCTCTAAAGACTGCCTTTCTAACAGCTATTACATCAGCAAGAAGGGTTTCAGAGCTTGCAGCCTTGTCAGTCAGACCTGACTTATGCGTGTTTCATACAAACAGAGTAGTCCTACGACCGGACCCTTCATTCCTACCTAAAATGAACACGGTGTTCCACAGGTCACAGGACATTACATTACCAGACTTTTGCACCCACGGGACACACCCTCTGGAACTAAAGTGGCACAAGATAGACGTTAGGCGTGCCATTAAAATCTACATCAGACGTACCAGTACTTTCAGGAAAACTGAAGCCCTCTTCGTCTCTTATTTCCCAGCAACCATGGGAAATAGGGTATCATCTAAAACCATTAGCTGTTGGATCCGTTCATGTATCATCACGGCTTATAAGTCAGGGCACGCTCCAATACCTAAAGGCATTACAGCCCACTCAACAAGGAGTGCAGCCACATCGGCAGCCTGGGCGACGCAGGCCCCTATTGAAGATATTTGCCGGGCAGCGACCTGGGCTGCACCTAATACGTTCATCAAACACTATCGTTTGGACGCTTTTGCTTCAGCTGAAGCAGCCTTTGGACGCAGAGTTTTGCAGAGAGTTTGCACAGATACTGCGCCCCTGGTCCAGCCTTCTCCCTCCCTAATTGTTTAAGCTTGGGTACATCCCATGTTGGACTCTCCGAAGCAGTGCAAGTGGAGAAGAACCGTTGCACTTACCTGAACGGTCTTCTCGCTGCACTGCAAGGAGAGTCCAAACCCACCCGGCAGTTTGGCCCAGGGCCACAGGGTTATTTGAGAGTTTGGTTGATTGGTTTAATAAAGTTTGATTGGTTTAATATCACTATGACTTCGTTTTATTGTAAGACTGACCCAGGGAGGGCAGCATGGGGGTGGGACCAGTTATTTATGCTAATTTTTAACTCAGTCCCTTCCAGCAAGGCTGAAGATTAACCCATGTTGGACTCTCCTTGCAGTGCAGCGAGAAGACCGTTCAGGTAAGTGCAACGGTTCTTTTCTCTTATTTTTTTCCATTACAGTTTCAACTTCTGAAAGACCAAGATTAGTTCATTACTGATACCGATTAAATTGATGTTTATAAATTTTTGTCCAAGTTTCAATTTGTTGTTTTCCAAATTATGTATTTGTGTGCAAACTCATATAGCGTCTTCAAAAAGACCAATACTGGGTCTCTGTGCATAGCAGGGAATTCTAAAGCAGTCATGACAGTTGCTTCAATACTTTGAGGACAGATCCTTTGTTTACACTACCAAACGTTTTAAAACATCATTTTCAAATATTGCAAATAATCCTAATACTGTATACAGTGATCCCCCGCTCGTTGCGAGGGTTCCGTTCCAGGACCCCCCGCAACGAGCGGGTTTTCGCGAAGTAGCGCTGCGGAAGTAAAAACACCATCTGCGCATGTGCAGATGGTGTTTTTACTCCCGCAGCGCTAGCGAGGAGCTGTTTTAAAATGCGGCTGTTTTAAAATGTCGCCGCCGGCATGGGGGGCTTCCTAGCAGCCCCCCAAACCCGGGTTGGGGGTCTGGGGGGTGCTGGCAAGCCCCCCATGCCGGCGGCGACATTTTAAAACAGCCGCGCCGCGCTGGCTGTCGGCGCTTTTGAGCTGAGTCCCGGAGCGAATTCGCTCCGGGACTCAGCTCAAAAGCGGCGACAGCCAGCGCGGAGAAGCCGTTCGCTGGCGCTGGCTGTCGGCGCTTTTGAGCTGAGTCCCGGAGCGAATTCGCTCCGGGACTCAGCTCAAAAGCGCCGACAGCCAGCGCCAGCGAACGGCTTCTCCGCGCTGGCTGGCGGCGCTTTCGAGCTGAGTCCCGGAGGGAATTCGCTCCGGGACTCAGCTCGAAAGCGCCGACAGCCAGCGCCAGCGAACGGCTTCTCCGCGCTGGCTGTCGGCGCTTTGGAGCTGAGTCCCGGAGCGAATTCGCTCCGGGACTCAGCTCGAAAGCGCCGACAGCCAGCGCCAGCGAACGGCTTCTCCGCGCTGGCTGTCGCTGCTTTCGAGCTGAGTCCCGGAGCGAATTCGCTCTGGGACTCAGCTCAAAAGCGCCGACAGCCAGCGCCAGCGAACGGCTTGTCCACGCTGGCTGTCGGCGCTTTTGAGCTGAGTCCCGGAGCGAATTCGCTCCGGGACTCAGCTCAAAAGCGGCGACAGCCAGCGCCAGCGAACGCCTTCTCCGCGCTGGCTGTCGCCGCTTTCGAGCTGAGTCCCGGAGCGAATTCGCTCCGGGACTCAGCTCAAAAGCGCCGACAGCCAGCGCCAGCGAACGGCTTGTCCGCGCTGGATGTCGCCGCTTTCGAGCTGAGTCCCGGAGCGAATTCGCTCCGGGACTCAGCTCAAAAGCGCCGACAGCCAGCGCCAGCGAACGGCTTCTCCACGCTGGCTGTCGCCGCTTTCGAGCTGGGTCCCGGAGCGAATTCGCTTCAGGACTCAGCTCGAAAGCGGCGAGAATGAACGGCGTGGGCGGGCGAAGGGCGGGCGGCAGCGAGGTGTTATCGTGGGCGGTGGGGAAACTCCTTGCTGATGCCCGCTGCTCGCCCTCCCGCCAGCAAGAGGGGGAAGACCCAGGGAAGCCGCCCAGCAGCTGATCTGCCGGGTGCCATCTACGCATGCGTGCCCATAGAAAAAAAGGGCACACATGCGCAGATGGTGTTTTGACTTCCGGGTTGAAAAATCGCAAATTACCCTGTTCGCAATGGTCGGGGACGCAATAACCGGGGTATTACTGTATTGTAATTTCCAATTTGGAACTTCATGTCTGTGGACCAGAATGAGACCCTGGAGAACATTTCTGTAATATTGCCAAAAGAATTAATTGAAGTATTGTTGAAGTTGCCAGGAGTTGAGCCTGACTTGGAGATTTTACTCTTATCTGTACTTAGCAGTATCTCATAGTGTCAGTGTAAAATTTGTGCATTCTAAGTTTGAAAGATAGGACCTAATATAACATTTAAAATAATAAATATGTTCATTGACTCATAATTATACCAAACTCTGTTCTATCGAATATCAAATATAAGACATTCCTGATTAAAATCTTAGCCACATTTAGCATATCTCAATGTCCATAATAAATACTGCTGGCTCCATTCTCCTTGAATTCCTGAAATATATAAAATATAACAAATTTTATAATGAATACAATATGCATGCATGCATGCATGCGCATACATACATACATACATACATACATACATACATACATACATACATACATAAACTGTTTTGTTTTGTTTTGTAAAAACATAATAAAATCTTCCTTTTTCTTGTAGGTACGTTTTGTGAAGAACATAACTTCATGGAAAGAGATGAAACCAGGATTTTACCATGGACATATATCTTTTTTGGATTTTGCAAAGTAAGCTACACAACAAATAATTCAATCTGCGCCAATTTGAGCTTGAATCATTCTTTATCATTTGATTGTTTATAATACAGCAGCAGTTCATGGCTCACTTTAGTCTGTACTGCCCTCTGATGGTCAAGGTCAGATATTGCACCATACAGAGAATTACAAATTTCTCCTAGTTTTATTTCTCTGCCTCAACTCCTCTTTCATTTTCTTAACATATCCTTGCCTTTTCAGACTTTTGGTGACAAGATTGTATTAAATGCTGCCTGTATTAAAAGAGCAAGTGATACACATTCATATATCTGAATAGTCAGAGAAATTAAGTCAGATAAATTATTTTTCCTATTAGTTAAATCTTGAATATGTTTATATGTATGTGTATTTGTGTTTGTGTGTGTACATGCGCACACATACACGTGTATATATTCCTATTATAAAGACAAGTACAAATGATTTTAATAACTTATTTTCTCTAACATTTCAAAAAGGATCTCTGTTCCTCTATCTCAAGTCAATAATCAAGTTATAAAGCATCATCATTCACTCCTAATCAGTAAAAGTTCATTAAAATTTATCAAAAATAAGGTTTATATTGAACCTTAAGCAAATAAATGAGTTTCTTTTTAAAAAAAAATATTTTTATTGATCAGTTTTAAAAACAACATTCAAATACAAATATACATATGTACAAATCAAACATTCAAATGATACCACATAACAGAAACATTACAGAACAGAACAGAAACAATGAAATATTCATTTAGCAATGTTGCGTATCAATATATTTTCTGTGTTTATATATCACTTTTTCATTAACTTATCTATACTCACATATTTCCTAAATCCAACCTATTACAACCTTCTTAAGCATTTAACATCCTGTCTAAATCCATCTACCTATCACCTTATTTCCTATATACGTAACTGACTATTTAAATTTACCTTTGTGTTCCAACCAATTGTACCAATTATAATTATTATTCCATATTTTGTAGAATTCTGTTTCCTCTTTGTCATGTATTTCCATAATTAATTTGTTCATTTCCACATAATCTAGTATTTTTGTTATTATCATTGATCTTGAAGGGGCTGGGTCTGCTTTCCGGTGTTGACCATAAGTGATTCTAACTTCAGAATGGGATGGGGAAAAGGCAAGGATTAAAATAAAATTATTACAAGATAAAAGGAATAAAGGAAGTTTCGGACTACCAAACTGGAAATTATATCATCAGGCTGCGGTGTTAACATGGTTAAGGGAATGGATAGTGCTTAGCAATAAAATATTGTTAACTATAGAGGCCCACGATCTTCAAATAGGCTGACATAACCTTATTTGGGAAGGAAAACACAAAACGCATAAGTATTTCCAGACACCATATAAGGGGAACATTACTAGAATACTGGATGGAAATCCAAAAAAGATATTACATAAAAACTCCCAAATGGATATCTCTGATGGAAGCAACAATCTACCCCATTGTCCTAGAACTGGACAAGAAAGTTATATATAATGATCTATTGGATGAACAAAACAATCTCAAATCAAAAGAGAATTTGGCAATGATTGGAACAAAAATAGATTGGTGGATCTACCTCCAAATTCAAACTAGATAGAAAAAAGATTTAGCACAATTTGAATTCCAAGAGGAATATCAGGAATTGGATAAGGTTTTATTTGGAACTGAAGAAAAATGATAACAAAAACATATAATTGTCTACTAAATGTCAAAATGAAGGAGAAAATAGTAAAAGAAGTGATGATGTTTTGGGCGCAAAATTTTGTCTATACAATTGAATTAGAACATTGGGAAAAATCTGGGACCAAAACTATAAATTAACAAATGGCAGCATCTTACAAAGAAAACATCTATAAGATGTTCTATAGATGGCACCTACTTCTGGCAAGATTGGCAAAAATGTCTTCGAATATATCAGTGAAATGCTGGAAATACAAGCAAGATCTAGAGATGTACTACCACATGTGGTGGATGTGCCCAGAGGCAAAACATTATTTGAAAAAGGTTCAAAGATGGATAGAAGAAATCATAGAACAGAAAAAAAGTAAATTAGTTTCATATTCCTTTCTTTTCCTTTTTACATAGTAATTTTCCTAAGAAATGCAACAACAAAAAATCTTCTCCCCATATACGTACATTCTACATTTTCCTATATATTTTAATAGGATTTTAAACAGAAGGATTCTTATAATTTCAAAATCTCATGTTCAATCCATTTGGTCCTTCAGTAACTTTACTTTAGTAAAATCAATTACCTTTTTGCTGTTTATTTCAAAACAATGTATTCAAAGTGGTTAAATTTACATTAAACATCTTTCCCTGTGGATTGAAGGAGAAAAACCAGGTTTGATGTTGAAATTTATCATTATGAAATTTCTTAATAGCCCCAAAACAGTCAATAAACAATTTCCAGAAATTATTAAGAATGTTAGTGAGTGACCCCAATGTCTGCAAATACTCTTTGGGCAAAGTTAAGTTTATTTTGGCTCCAGGAATTCTCAAACCCTCTAGAGGCCATTATTGTAGTTTCCTTACAAGGAGCTTCAGTATACATACAGCACTTAAGGGCGATCTCAGGTCCTCACCTTTATCTAGAGAGAATTTCGAAGCACTAATTTATTTGCCAATTCCTTATTCTATTGCAGTCTAAGTGGTATCAAAATATCATCCCATCCTCAAATGTTAGTACTGACTGTCTATTCTCCTCAAATGATTTTGGAGTGAAAGTTGATGTTGTGAAAAATCTCAGGTGCTTCAGGGTAGTATTTAGCATTATACACTTTCCAGTGTGATTATATCATTGCTGAGTTGCCTTCTATTCAGTGTAGCATTTTATGTTCTATTGTTTGAGCTAGTTAAATAGTACTTAAGTATAACATTCCAACTACGGGAAGAGAACCTCTCTTTAAAGGTCATTGGTCAGCTGTTTAAGCCTACAGGATAGGCAATAATAGTATTGGTTCAGTGACATCAGATTCTCTTTCTTTTGACAAATATTACTTCTTTATAATGTCTTGACACTGCAATGCTTGATTTTCCATTCAGCATAACTTACAGTCTTGCTGACACAAAGTTTGGCAGTTGCACTGCAAATACATTTGGATAGCATAAGGTGGAATATGTGTTGCAGTCCACTCTCTGAGTCAAAACGATAAATGTCTACTTATATGCTAGTTAACCTCTTGCTGTATCTTGAATAAAGCAGTTCCCTCTAAAACATGTGTATTGAGAAATTAAAATAGATAGCAGGGGATAAGTACTGCTACTTGGATTCTTTTGTAACCCCACAAGTTTTTGCTACTTTTTATCAGGTAGATTAAAGCAGAATAGCTCCACACCCTAGGATGGGTTCTACAACACAACATGCCTCATTTTGCCCCCACCTCCATCCCTTCATAGATCCTTGTCTGTACTCTGACAATGTCTGAGACAGAGAGCAGAGGACTGGCATATAATATCTGAGTATGATCTATTTTCTAGTGCATAAAAAATTCTGTTTGAACATAGTAGATATACTTGAATATGATAGATTTTTCATATTTTCTTTAGGTCCTTCTCCTTATAGCAATAGCACTTAGACTTACAGCATTCTCTAAGTGATTTAAAAATGTCAGCATATTGACCCTAACAATCTGGGTCTTCATTTTACCAACCTTGGCAGCATGAAAGTCGGTGTCAACCCTGAGCCGGTCAGGATCGAACTGCTGGCAATTGCTTGCAGTATTCTAACCACTGTGCCATCACGGCTCCTATATGTTGTAGTCTTTGTTTAATTCTCAATTTTGCTTAATCTTGAAAGCATGGTATCTTTTAAAGCAAGTTAAGAAAAAGTGTGTGTGTGTGTGTGTGTGTGTGTGTGTGTGTGTATGTGTGTCCCCGGCTTTGTGTTTTCTGTTTTATTTGGTAATTATGTAAAAATGACAACTTCCAAAAAGTTTATATTATATTTACTAATGAAACATAATATCACATAACGCTGCAGTCAACAATGGCAGAGAATGGTTGAAATATCACATATCAAGAAAGAGCTGCTTACTCTCAATCTCAAAGAAGAAACCTGAGTATAAAATGACCTCATTTTTCCAAACTCAGAAGTGTAACATCTAATGATCCCAGGCAAACCAGAACACTTAGGCCACTTGTTTCCTCAAAGAACTTCTTTATTAGGTACATCGTATCAGCACGTTTAGTAGAAAACCAACACTGCACTGGTCATGTTGGCCAATTAGGTTAATTGGCGGGCTCCTCAGGCCCATCATCTGGGCGATGACCTTGGTTCCCACAAGAAAGATCTAGCAAGGCATTCCAACCTCCTCCTCCTCTCCCGTAGTGTGTGAACTAGGAAAATGGCTTCTGCCAGGTTTAGTTCATTGTTGAAAAATGTTCTTATATTTATGATTTTGGTTTTTTAAAATAACAGTGCTGTATTTGTTCTTCCTCAGTAACATATGGTATGACATGATGTTCTTTGGGAGAAGAAATATACAGTCTCCGAATTCTGTTTGTTTATCTTCCTTAGTAAACTCTCCCCTAGTGCTTTGATTCAATATGCACTCATACAAAATTAAAATGAAATTTAAAAGTTTTGCAACAGCTGTGGTAAAATATATTGTAGACACTTTATCACAGAGGATAATGAATTGATATGTACAAGAACTTTTAAAAAAAATCAGCTTTGTTGCTTTCACGTTCTTTGAAATATAACTATTCAGTACTAACTTACTGGTAGGATTCTCTTTATGTTTAAATTTTATCGTGATTGAATTCTAAGATCTTGATTTCTTCTGGGTCTCTTTCATAATAGTACTTATTCTCCCATCTACTGAAGCCAAACCTGTTCTTTTCTGTGTTGGCTATATACTGTACATTCATAGATGACATAAAAAAACATATGTTAGACTGTTTTTCCCTAAGAGGACATAAAGCATAGGAGGAATTAATTGTAGCAATAAGTGTCCCTTCTGTTCCTCTTTCCTGAGTGTTGCCATCCCACATGCAGAGCCATAGCTGGCACTTCCACTTGAGTCAAGGAAAGAGAAATAAGAATTGAGAAACAAACATGTTCAAGAGTGTTCTGCCAGGCTCTCTGGTAGGAGCCTCCCGAAAATTCAAGGATACAAATTTCAGACACACACACGTTTGAAAATTCAAAACAATGTTCTTTATCACAAAATTCAAAATAAACTGAGCACTCTTTTTGTATTGCAAAGAGCACTTGTCCCAAAACAACCGGGTAGTCTGTACAATTTCCCTTGATCAGTCTTTAAGTACTTAGCTAGCAGCTGTGAAGAAACTTCACACCCCTTCTTCCATGAAGTGAAACACCCACACACTTTGCTCTGCGTTGGTTTCAAACACGTGAAAAATCAACAAACAAAGTCAAGGCACGATTCCTGAAGAATTGCGATCAGATACTCTTCCACAACAGCCAAACCCACACGCTGTTATTTATAGCAGCAGCCCTAATTACTGGAGCCCCACCCAAACACAGGTGGCCTCTCTTATCTCCTGTAATATGTCCTTACTTGGTCTCTTCTACGCATAATTCTGTGCTTGCGTGGGTCCAAGACTTTATCTGAATCAATGGAAGATAAGGGAGATTGACTGCCTGGGTTGTGTGCCAAGCTCCCCTCTTCCAAGTCTCTCCTACCTTCTTCTTCGTCCGAGGAAACTAAACTCTGAATTGACTGTCGGCAATAACACAGGCCTATGACATGTTGAAGTTTCCCCTGCATCCACCTCCACATTCCCTGGGGCAGGAGCTGGGCTAGAGCCAACCACAACAAAGAGAGACCTTGATTCTTCTCTTTTTCTTCCCACTACAAAATAAGGTTTAGTCTTAGAATATCTTTGTTGCATTTACACCATGTGACAAATCCTAGTATAAACAAAATGCAAAATGTAGTGGAAGCACTTCATACATACTACAAAATCAAAAGTAGCAGCAAAAAGCATGACTGGATTGGTCTGCTCTTGACATTTTCGGTCCTCCACAGTTTGTGGCCACAGTTTATTGCAAAGCATTTAAAACTTTCCCCACCTCTTGTGAGAAATGGTGAACTCTATTAGAAATATCCAAGATGTAAGCTAATTTTGAGTTATGTTTCACAGAATAGATTGTAAAGGGCCATTTAGGTTTTTAAAAAATCCAACTTGCTGCTTAGTATATCCAGTTAGATTATAATCTAACATCCACTTTAGCACCTATCCTATATTCTGGGGCAATGGAAGACAGTTCTTGGCCATTCTTCTTGCAATCATTTTCCCCAGTGGGAAAATGGGGACGGGTCTTCTCACAGTCTCCCCACACCTGTCCAGTACTCTACTTAACAACTATACAGTTGCTTAACAACTGCAACTGGAAGAGCCAGGATTGTGGTAATTGAGCGAAGTAGTCATACCTCTTGTTTAAAGATCATTTTGCTCAACAATCAAGATTCTGAGTTCAGCTATGGTTGTAAGTGGAAGACTACCTGTATGCACAACAGAATGAAAGCTTTATTTTGTACTAATTTAATTTAAATTTAATTTAATTTAATTCACTTTAAGCCGCCCAACTCCTTGCGGACTGTGGGAGGCATGCAATCATAAGCAATAAATGCAATACAATATGAAGCAATAAGTAACATAACAAACTATAAATGTAAACCAGTAAAAAACCCCTAATATAGAATTTATCCAATAGCATTCATTTCTCTGGGGCCGAGCTAGTTGTTCAGTGGCTGCCAGGCCTGCCGGCAGAGCCATGTTTTCACAGCCTTACAGAAGGCCAGAAGGGTGGGGGCAGTATGATTCTCTGGGGGAAGTTAGTTTCACAGAGCTGGAGCCACCACAGAGAGGGCCCTCCCACGTGGCCCCGCCAAGCGGCATTATCTGGCTGACAGGACTTGGAGAAGGCCGACCCTGTGGGCTCTGGTCGCTCACTGGGAGTTACGTGGCAGAAGACAGTCCTGTAGATAGTCTTGTCTGATGCCATTTAGGGCTTTATAGGTAATAACCAACACCTTAAATTGTGTCTGGAGCCAATCAGTAGCCAGTGCAGCTCGTGGAGTGATGGAGCTATGTGGGTGTACCTAGGTACTAAGCTCTGCCTTGGGTACATAAACAGCTGATGACCTTGGACCAGACACTTATTCTTGCTGCCCTAGAAATGGGGCAGTGGCAAACTACGACTACAATCTTGCAGAGATTTATCCAGGTAGTCTGTAGGACTCAAAGTCTTGCACAATACAGGAACACAGACATTTTCACAAGAACATCATACAGATTCCTTAAGAGAAGGTGCTAATAAAAGAACAAAACTATTTTGTTCAATGAAATCCTTTCAGGTTTCTCTGTTGAATATAGCTAATTTTTCCAGCTTCCAGTATTCATCAAGCTTAATTGTCATTTCTGCAACAATCTTTTAAAAGGCAGGACTTTATCAAATGTATTTAATATTCATTTAAAAGGAGGACTTTATCAAACCACAAACTATTTCCGAGCACCTCCCTCACCCTGATACCTTGCCTCCATCTGGTCATTATAGTAATCCCAGCTGCATTCTCTTCTTTGTTGCAAAGTATAGTTTTAAAAGGTTGCATCTGTTGGAAGCAGAAGTACCAGACAAGGCTTCTGCTGATAATACATGTTAGACAAAATAAAGTGAGTATCTATACGTAAATATCAAATATGCATGTTTAAAATCCACCAAAATGGAATGTATTGGAATAAGATCTGGTGACCTTCCTTTGAAAACTATCTCGACTGTGAACCTTCTTAAAAGACCCTTGAAATGGAAAACGTATTGTCTGCTTATTGTTTTTTCCTGAATACATTAATATGGAGGGAGAGGAACACTCTTTTAAAATAAACTTGATACCGGATCCACTTTTACATCATGCAGGAAACGCTTTGATTTGTCAATTGGATTATCTTTTCTGTTTCAGATTTGGTGTTAAAAAGAAACCAATATACATCAATGTCATAAGAGATCCTATAGAACGGCTGGTTTCTTATTATTACTTCCTGCGCTTTGGTGATGATTACAGGCCTGGACTCCGAAGGCGAAAGCAAGGGGATAAAAAAGTAAAAGTATATCTTGTTCACTTTCTTTGTGGCTTAGTTTTAACTATGTAATTTATGAACCAAATGAAAAACATAAGACAATAATGTTCAAAACCAAAATTGGAGCAAAAGTTCTCATTCCATTCACAGGAGTTTTCTGTGCAAAGTTTTGATCTTTTAAAAACATCTGTTCATGAGAGCAGGATTGAGCTTTTTTTTTTAAAAAAGTACTCCTCCATATATTTCTTTTGTTATTTCCCCATAATCCTTTATTGAAGATCTTAGCTTGGCTATCTCATGTTAGAAGTTTCTGCTGTTAATTGTGAACATACTTGCTTGTCCAGCTCTTTTCTGGATTTCTTAACTTTGCTTTTTTGCCTGCTGACAAGTAAAGATATTAATATGTAAGGACTAATTGAAGATATCTTTCACAACCATCTGTAGCATAAGATATTTTATCAAAATGATAGGTGTAATGTCATGATGGCACAATACTATCCTTGTCCCTCGTATATGAATGGGCACTGTAATGAAGCATGCACAAAAGAGATGGAGCTTACACAGTGCAATACTACTTTTGTTATTGGTTCTCCCCCAAGGACATTTTCTGATACCGTCTTCTCCCTGAGCAAATATCAAGAGTAGAGTGCAGTCTATTAAGAACTGTGTGAAGTTTCTTAATTGTTCAGCATTAACCTGAGTGTGGTAGAATAATATTACAACCAGTTAATGCTGAATCATAAAACTTTTGCAGTGTATTACAGAGAGCCATAGACTGGAATTCTTCAAACTGCAAGTAATATAGTCATCCCTTCCCAGGATAATATTTCATACTTTTTGGTTGAATATTTCACTATCTTCTCAGAATGAAATTTGGTTAAACTGTTGGATCTACAAGTATAGGTAATTCAGCAGGAAATATGAAACAAAGTACAGAAGAAATTTTATTCCTGCCCGATTTTTGTGTAATGCCAGTGAGCTGAACTGTCTTTGTCTATTTTTCATAACTACTGTATGTGAAGCAGTGTTCATAGAGTATATGTATACTGATAATACTCCTGCTATTTATATATACAAAACATGGATCATGGAAATCCATAGGCACCCTCAGCTGGGTCTTCATTTTATGTTGTGGGAACACTACAGCAATCCATGCATCCATTTGAACAGACTGCTTTTGTCTTCCTTTTGCTTTGGTGCCATGTTTACTGTATTCAGGAGAAGCCTTTCCCTTTAAGTCAGATGCAATCTACTTACGAGATTCTGTATTATAGCATTATTTGGAGAATTCAGCCCAGAGGCCATACTCTTGCTATAATGCCGAAAGAGTTTCTTAGTAAGAAGGAAGCTGGTTGTGATCCAGTTGATCAGTCAGCTATAACTAATGATGTCTTCCTGACCACACATTTCTTGCTGATATACCACTTGTGCTTGCTTGGTGGTAATCATATCACGCCCTCTGTGCTACTTGGATTTTGCATTGGTTATAAAGGATGAATTGTTCTGCAACATTTGCTTGGATTCTGCTCCAATAGTATTAGAAAGTACTAAGTAGTTAACTTTTGTGTAGTAGAATTCAGAACTTTTAAAATTAGCCCTATCTACTGCATCAGCAGTAACAATAGTATAATTTGATTACCAACATGCAATCTTTTAAATCAACAAATATAATAGATTCAAAATAGTCCCTGTTAATATAAAATAAACCATTTTTAAAATTAACACATTTTGTCCATATTCCTAGGAGTTATTTTAACTTTCATTTCTAGTTATTTCTGTTCTCTCTGCAGATAATATTTGCTTCTCAAGCATCTGTATCATTGAAATGGTATCTGCAATTGGAACCCAATAGAGATTGACTTGAAAGCATAGTTGTTATAGGCAGACGCAGTTGTAGAAATTGGACTTTTTACTATCGTTCTTACATCCCTTATTTAACAATATACCTATATTGAAAAGTTTCATATGCAGGAAAGAAGTTTATATATTATTTCTGAGTTTCTTTGGGGTTTTCCCTCCCCAGACTTTTGATGAATGTGTAGCAGCTGGAGGCTCAGATTGTGCTCCGGAAAAACTCTGGCTTCAAATACCATTTTTTTGTGGGCATAGCTCCGAATGCTGGTAAGAATATGACACTACAGAAGATGTTTATCCTTAATTATATTATATTGATTGAACTAATGAGAATGGGTACCAGAAATTTAAATTTGGGCTGCTGGTGTTGGTGATGATGGTGAACCTTAATTAACAAAAGTAGCTCATTTTCCAAGGAGTAAAACTTTTGAGAATTATGCACCATTTTCAAGCTAAACTGTCCCTATAGTTTCTAAATTTGCATGTCAATGATTGATTATCCCGATTTAAAATTGTTTAAGAGGAGGTGGGGATTTTGGTATTGGCTTTAACAAGTGTTTGTCCAAAGGAGTAAAGCTTATTTTTATTTTCATTGTTAGAAACAGAAATGATTGAATTGTATTTTTAAAAACCTAACCACACTGTGAATTTATCAATAAGAAAAAAAGTAGTACACAAGGAGTTTGTCATGATAACACCCCAAACATAGAGTATCCCAAGGCCACTTCAAGTATAACCAATTTTTAGTAGTGTTTTTGTATGTAAATGTGTTGATGCTCATTTCTTCAGAAATGTATTCAGTGCAAGGCATGAACAACCACTTTCTGAGTATTAAATGTCACCTGAATGCTTAATAATTTATTTTAAAGAATGTAATATAGAGTATTTGTTATTGACCAACTGTTATTGGACACACAAGGTATTTGTCTTCAGTACATAAGCTCTCAGTGTACATACAAACAATGAAGTAATATAATAATAAGATATCAATAGTAGAAGATAATAGGAACTCTCTTCATTTTTGCTTATAATGTAGACTTACTAAAATGCAAATATTCTTTGGTTATTGTGGAAAATAGTTGAACAACTCAAATGTTCTTCCAATCTTTTTCCTCCATCAGAATCAAAATAATACTCTTGGCAAAACTTTCCCTGTTCTTGAGCACATTTTAAAAAGGCATTTGTGCCATCAAAAAGTTAGAAATCAGAGCTGTAAATCTTTTGACATCTAACCTAGGCAATGAAGAGAGCAAAAAGTGGGGAGAAGAGAAAAAAAGCCAAGGAAATTAAAAATGTGTGTGGCTGAAACTTTGTTTTCTTGTCTGAGCAAAGATAACAGCTTAGCCATTATTTTAGCCTGGTGTGAGAACATCTAAATGAAGGGAACCAAAATACTTGGCAGACATCAAAACCATCCTGTAATTACTTTTTATCATTTTAGGAATGTGGGAAGCAGATGGGCTTTGGAACAAGCCAAATACAACTTGATTAATGAATATTTCCTAGTGGGAGTTACTGAAGAGCTTGAAGACTTCGTTATGTTGCTGGAGGCAGCTTTGCCTCGCTTCTTCAGGGGTGCAACAGAATTATATCGAACAGGTATTTCATCACCCCTCAACTATATCCTGTCTCTCAGAATGTATGCATTTCTTTTTAGGAGAAAGCACAAGCGTCTTTGCTGAGATTTTCATTACTCTGTTCCTGAAAGAATTACAAGCTATGTATTATGGCTGTGCATAAAACTGTAAATTTGTTTTACGCACAGAATATACACACAGCAAATTTGCAAATTCTGCTGAATTGGTTGGTTGGGGGGTGATTCAGCAAAATTGAAAACCACAGCATTTTGATTGTAAGGGGTTTTGCCCAAACAAAATCTGGAGATCTCTTATAGGCTGAGTAGGGCAAGGTTAATGTTCCACTCTGCTCTTCCACTACATACTTAAGCCAGGCATCTTGATCAGCAACTGAGGCTTGAGGGGACGGATCTAGCTTGCCACTCCAAATCATCCCGCCAGTAGTCTCCAAAAGAAATATCATTCTGCCTGGCTCTTCAAAAAGAATTAGCAATTCTGTTAGCAATTTTGTCTTAGATTGGTGTAGACCCAAATTATTTTAATAAATTCTAAAAATTTGAATGGATTATAAGTCTGTATATAAATATACATATACTGTATATTTATTGCATATCTGCAGAGATCCCTTCCTCCATAAGCATTACTTTCCTCCACCACTAGAGGCACACTGAGACTCTGCAGAGTACACTTTTATTTTGGGGCACAAACCCACAAAACATTGCATCTTTATGATTTTCCCCCAAAGAGTCCTTCCAAGTGCCAAGAGGGAAGGAGAGATTTTGGGAAGGCCACATGGCCTCTGGCCCCTTTGCAGAAGAAGGCTTCCAGGGGTTGGTCTATGCACTAGCTCCTCACGAATCTCTCAGTACTTTTCTCTCCATACTCCTGTGGATCTTCTCCATCTATTTGGCTCCAAGTGCAACAAGTTCTACTGCCTTTCCCCCCTTCCTCCTGAATCTTCTCCTTTTTCTTTCTCTAGTTACCCTTAGTTACCACTGTGCTGCTTGCCTAAGATGCATACAGCTGGCAAGATTGCCCTTCTGATCTCTGCACCTTCTTTCTCTTTCATATCACCTCTTAGCCTGCACATCCTTCATTTAAACTGCAGACTGTCAAGATCTCCAATCTTCTGACCACCATTTTCCCCTGTCACTCTTAATTGCTGTATGCTAACCCAGTGCTTCCCAACCTTGGCAACTTGAAGATAATTGGACTTCAACTCCCAGAATTCCCCAGCCAGCGAATGCTGGCTGGGGAATTCTGGGAGTTGAAGTCCAAATATCTTCAAGTTGCCAAGGTTGGGAAACACTGTGCTAACCTACCCACCCCCACTCCGCCAATGTTGTTTGGTTTCCTTCTGTGTCTCCTCCTCTCCTCTCCCCACTTCATTCTCCAAAAGCATTTCTGTGGAAGATTGTTCTGGGCACAGTTGTGTGCACAAAAAGTTTTGTAATTAACGAGATTATAATACCAGTGGCTTTTTCCAATTCTCCCTTTTCTATCTGAATACATATCTAACTTTTATTTTACTAGTTGCGGAAAACTAGATGAAACATAAATGGCTTTGCCATATCCTTTTAGGCTCTGTTGACCTAACTTTTTCATCATCATTTAAAGAGGTCTACATGTTTTCAGGCACTTATCAGTGTATTACTGAAAAAAAGAAAGTAAAACTTCATACACCTGGCATTAGAAAATAAACCAAATCACCTTTAGGATTAGACTACATTTCTAGATAGTAAATATACTATTAGGTTTCCAGCTATATGTAATAGAGCTGAGCGGTGCTAAAGAGAGAAAGGGGAAAAGGTGCTTCAAAGCATGCATGTATGTCAAATTTGAAATTTGAACCACCATGTGTCAAGCTGAAAAAAATTGTTTTCTATTGGAAATGAACTGTTTTAATCCAGTTGGAAGTGTCTCAAGTTTAAAACACTCCACAGATGATTGAAATGGCCTGTTCCCAATAGAGGAGAACTGTTTTGAATTTAAACATTTTTCACACCATATTATAGGAGCCATATTTACTATTTGCTTTAAATTCATTTAGTTTGTAGCCTGACTTTGATTATTGTTTCATAATTATGGCTAGGGAGTAAAACATAAGGAGCGAGTTTTGATAGTGAGAATGTAATCTAATATACTATATGCCATACCGTAGTATAGCTTATATGTTAGGTACATATAAGTCTTATGATATATTCTTATAATATTTATATTATATTATGACTACTACTACTACTACTACTACTACTACTACTACTACTACTACTAATTTATTAGATTTGTATGCCGCCCCTCAAGACTCGGGGTGGCATACAAATGTCACCCAAACACGATTTGCTTTGGGTTTTTATTAATTTTGTTGTCAATACTGCTGAATTTCTAATTACGGTAACTATTAATTGTGATTGAAGTAGATAAATGAATGTGATAAGAGGAAATGCAGTTTTCTGCAGCCACCCCCTCTTATGATTTCAGTAATTAGGCCTTTAGCAGTGACAAGAATACATCTCTTTTCTTTTTTTGTTTTTCTTAAAGATGGTACTCACTTCCCAAAGCTTAATAAATCTTGGTCAACATTTTGTCACTTTTCGTATCCATTTAGAAACCTGCAGACCAAACAACAACACTGTGCATGTTTGCATAAATTTATAGGTCCATGCTGAACAGTCTTGAGAATATTTACGCTATGACACAATGAAACTGTTATTTATTTATTTTTTTAGGTAAAAAGTCTCATCTTAGGAAAACAACGGAGAAGAAACTTCCTACAAAAGAAACCATTGCAAAGCTCCAGCAATCTGAAATCTGGAAAATGGAGAACGAGTTCTATGAATTTGCTCTTGAGCAATTTCAGTTTGTCAGAGCCCATGCAGTTCGAGAAAAAGATGGAGAGCTATATATTCTGGCACAAAACTTTTTTTATGAAAAGATCTACCCCAAATCAAACTAAAGACAATGCATATTTTTAGGTTAAGAAAACAAACGTCGTGGTCACATCCTTGTTCTCAGCACCAATTTGTAGATGATCGGTAAATCCACTGAAGTGCTTTGATCTTGAGCTCAATAGAGTGCACTGCTTGTCGCTGGAAGAAGATAGCTGAAGACTAGACGTTGATCACCTCTAAGTTTAAACTTCAGTTTCTTTAATATTCTGAAAGAAGGTTATAACCTAAACCTTGCACAAAGATTTACAGAAATGAAGCACATACCAGTTGTAGTTGAGGTTTAGGTGAAAAACTTCCTTTTATCGTCGTTTTGATTCATAGGACAGCTTCTTTTACCTAATGCAGTGCAGAGAGGAGTTGGTTCAAGATGGAAATTTGTTTGTATACACTTATGAATAATATAAATAACTGGCCAACATTTGTGCTTTGTTCTTGTGAATTCATATCACCTGACATTCGTTGGAATGTTCACCTTCTAAGAAATTATGCGACTGGATGTGCCCGAATTTATAAATAATGGATTTTCATTTTAAGAAGTTAGAACTGGTCATCAATGTGAGGGTTTTTTTTTAAATCAAATCTTATAGTAATATTGTAAAAAAGCTGAAAATCACTCCGTGTTTCTTTAATACCTTTGGAACCTCCGTCTTACATTGGAAAAACTGTTAAGAAGTTAGGTTTTGCCTACACTTCAGTGTTAAACAGATAATGGATTCTGTATCAATATTCCATGAATTCTTTGTATTTTTAACAGCTACTGGCAAACCCAAATTCTGGCTCAAACAGTGAGCCTGTGGTATGGTTAGGGTTTTCCTATTTAGATACTTTTACCAGTAGACTATTTTTACTATGGTGCTTTACAATGTGTTTTAAAGCATTGCATTTGGAAAAGGAGGAAACAGCTGTAAATAATGCATATTTTATGTATTGGACCAAAAGGTTAGAAGTAAATTGTTTAAAATGTCTTTGCACCAATTTTGTTGAATGAAAAGTAAAAACAATCCAATTTGCTGTTCCAATGCCCACTTTGAATTAACACTTGAACATCACTGAAACATGCTTCGATGATCTCAACTAATTTAAATATACAGTGTTTCAGCCCAGGATTTTTTTTCTCAAAACACCAACTTAATCTTCATCTTTTTATCATGATTAAAAGGAAAAAGGAAAACTAATGCATGTGGCCTGGCCAAGAGAGATATAAAGAAATTTATATCAGTGTATAATCATTGAACTGCCTTATGTTACTTAGTAAAATTCATTTGCCGCAGTTAGCACCTTACAGCATAAATGAAATTGTTTAGCAATTAACATTCTGAAATGCTATATTTTAAACAACAACTATGAACATTTGCGGTTCTTAAAATTCCCTGTTGGTGCACAGTGCTACTTGATTTTTTAAAAAATTGCATTAATGTCTGAAGGTTTAAAACAATCAGTTTTTTAAAAGGCCTTTAAATTTCACATTCAGTAGAGTGCTAAAAGTGTAGATGTATTGAGAGGAAAACATTATCAAAAGTGTGTATCTATTATACATACAAAACAGGTTCTATCTGTAATTGAATGTTTTAATGCCAAAAACAATACTGTTACAATAAGATAATGAGACTGTTAAGTAAAACTTTTATCTTTATGTATATTTTACTTTGACTACTTCTTAAGATACGTTTTAAAATAGCACTGCTTTCCTACACAGTGTGCTTTTGTTTAGTTGACAAATGTTGATTATTTTGCTTCCGTATATTACCATAAGTCTGACTTTTTATGGCCATTTTTAAGTCCAGTTGTGTGAGTTATGGGAAAATGCAGTAATTCTTATTAGACTATTTAAAATTGATTAAAACTCCCAATCTTGACAGCCCTACAAAAATGTTGATTGTCCAGGCTATTGGTTATATAGTTTGCCTCTTTTCCATTGTTGTATGCTGTGGACAGAATTTAAGGTTCTGCTTCAAAACAAGGAGTTATGCAACCTAATCTGAGTTTGTGTCACCATGAACATATAAATGTGACACTTCAAATTATTTCCAAAAACCAGTATGGATCCTCCTTCTCCTCAACGTGGTACAGATTACATAGGATATCCGTCTGTGCAGATTCTCCACTATGTGGAAGTGTTTTAAAGGAAAGAGTGTTTGTCTACTAATTAGACATGAGCTGATTTGCCTTTAGGTGTATCTTTATTACTTCAGGTGCATTTTAGAGACTTGGGCAATATCTACAGTTACCTGGGATTAAGCTCTAATTGAATACATTGGGATTAATTCATTAATGAATGCATATGGTTATGCTGGCAATGTTTTAAAATATACAGCAAGTGGGTTAAAAGGCCCTTTTTATTTCCTAAATGCTCCTTTTGAAAGCAAGCTGTAGCAGCTGTGTATCTTTTAGTTTAGTTAACTGAAATCATAAATGAATTATATTTGGATTCATGAGATGATATTGGATACCATAGTACTCCATTTAGGGAAAATAATGTTACTCATGACTATTTAGTGCCAGAAGCCATGAAAGGTTGCTGCAATATTAAGATATTAGCAGAAAATTTAAAAATGTATGATTACATTAAACTGAAACACAATATTTTGAGACCCAAAACCCTGCTATTGCATTTGACATTTAAAAACATCTGTATTTTATTCCCTTTTAAAGAAATAACTGAATAAATCTCTTAATGTTGACAAAGTAAAATATATAGGTTTCTAAACATTTGACATAAACTGACAAATTACAAAAAGTAATTAAAGCAGCACATAGTTTACACATCTCAATAGTATTGAAAGTTTTTATTAATGAGTTATTTATCTTGTTAGAGAAGGTTGCTTGACTATGATTTTACTTTGCAACTAAAAGCAAAGGCTAATTTCTATTCATTTAGAAAGACTCTTTAAAGCAGTACTGTTTGAAAGGGAGGGTGGTCAGAGCTTTGATCTTTTAAAGAACCAAGTTATCTCTTGTTAGTTAATAGTTAACATTCTTTGATTTTTGCTACAATAATTGACTGACTTGTTCCCTAAAATACTTTTCTTCCAATAACGTGCTGTTTCTGGATATTCCACTTGGAATTCATGGAAAATTTAGCTTTTTGTGGGGAAGAGATGAAATGTATAACAAGGAGAGATAATATACTTTTATTGGGGGGGGGAGAGGGAATAGGGCAGTATCATTCATTGTGGCTGCAGTCTCTTTTTTAATCGTAAACTTGAATATAGTTGTAAACACAGGAACAAAAGGCTGTGTCAAATGCAAGTTTGATTTGAAATATGTTACTGATATGACTAGAGGGTTTTAAACTTATTCAAGAATTTTAAAGATGTAACCATGGAAGATCTATGGCAGTCTTTTTTTTTTACATCTAAATTAATATTACATGATCTACTATAAATTGATTGTTCAGCCACCTGTAACCATGGTTTGTAATTGATTACATGCTATTGAACTGGATGAGGGATCTTGATGAACCTACAGTAGTTTCCTGTTACATCTGAATAGTATTAGGATCTGTAAGCTCTGCAATCTTTCAATTTTTGAGTCTGAAAAAAACAGGAGTTCTCTATGGTGACACTCTAAAAAAAAAGATCATTTAATAATCTCCTACTAACAGAGTAAAAGTATTTTCCTTCATATTGCGTATGTGGGCTCAAGAAGCCCCTTACCTGTTGTTTTTCTTGTTCAAAACTACTAATATACTTTTTCTGAAACAATCATTTTTTAAAATTTAAAAATAAAATGGGGATGATGTACAGAAACTACCAAAAGAAAATTTCTTATCAAAGACTCTCAAATACAGTAGTACCTCTACTTAATTTGTTCCATGATCAGGTTCTTAAGTAGAAAAGTTTGTGAGAAGAAGCAATTTTTCCCATAGGAATCAATGTAAAAGCAAATAATGTGTGCGATTGGGAAAACCACAGGGAGGTGGAGGCCCTGTTTCCTCCCAGGAGATTCCTAGACATGCCCCACAGAGGCTTATCCCCACCTTTTCCGGCCCTGTTTCCTCCCAGGAGATTCCTAGTGAGGCTCCACGGAGGCTTCTCACTGCCTTTTCCGGTTACAGTTTCGGAGGCTCGGGTTTGTAAGTGGGAAATGGTTCTTGAGAAGAGGCAAAAAAATATTTGAACACCCGGTTCTTATCTAGAAAAGTTTGTAAGTAGAGGCATTTGTAGGTAGAGGTACCAATGTAGTAGCTAAACAGGATTTATATTTCAGACTCAATACTCTATACTACACTGTTAGAATCAACTTTCCCATCTACCTTTCAGCAAGCTTGTTTCATCAGGTTTTTTTTTAAAGATTGTAAATGTCAAATCAATTTTGTATTAAATATTGAGTAACATATATTCCTCAATGGTGGAGCCCATAATAAAGATAATTATTAGTCTGGAAGATAAAATTCTTTAAAATATTTTATTGCATGCAATTAAAGAATTCGATTAGTAGGATCACTTGAATGAAGTTAAAATAATTGCTTTCTAAATCTTTAGGCTATGGGAGGTGGGTAGTGATATTCCGATTATATATTTTGTAAATCCAAATATATGAAATGTATATTACAATGTTTATAGTAGTATTCCCCAAATCCAGTGAATTATTAAACAAAAGCGCCATGTTTGCTAGAGATGGAGTCACATGAGTGAGGGTTGCAGTTGTTATGCACATGAATTGCTACCCTGAAAAAAATGAGAAACTTCCCTGCAAAAGGGCAGTGCGTCCTATTCTGGAATTAAAAGAGAGTTGTGGAAAGTATATTATTGCATAGACCTTGTGTGTGTCTGCTTCACAGGTTAAAATTGCCTCTTGCTAAGCTATTTCTGTACATGTCCCAATTTGAACACACTCCTACTTTTCAGTAGATAACAATGTAGAACCAGCTTTTTGAAGTCATGTACATTGGAGAACAAAACAGCTTTAATATACATTTCAACTGTTGCACTTTTTCTCCAAATATAAGCAGTCTTCAACTTACAACAATTCGATTAGTGATTGTTCAAAGTCAACCACAGCACTGAAAAAAAAGTGATTTACGACCAGTTTTCCACACTTACACACTTTTCTCCATAGTAGTGATCAAAATTCAGGTGCTTGGCAATTAACTCATATTTATGACGGGTTGTAGCATCCTGGGGTCATCCAAGTACATGAGGAAGTCAGATTTGCTTAAAATTTGTCTAATTTAACAACCGCAGTGATTCACGTAACAACGGTGGCAAGAAAGATTGTAAAATGGGGCAAAAATCGCTTAACAAATGTTTCACTTAGCAACAAACTTTGGGCTCAATTGTGGTTGTAAGTCGAGGACTGTTTGTATTTATAGAACTTGATGCGCATAGTAAAGTAAGCTTTTGCAATGTCAGAATTTGAGCACATCATGTTTCAAAATGTACTGTGGGTTTATACATAATTTGTTCAGATGCTGTATATCCAGGTTTTCAAATTATTAGAAATTAACATTGTTTTTGAAGTCTATTACATAAGGGAAAGAGGGTCACTTTAAGAATCAATTGCATTTTAGTTATTTTGCATATCTAAACAAACGCAGCTAATATTACTTCCCTATTATGAAAATTATTCCCTGTCCATATTCTATGTAAATTAAAAGCCTCTGGTTTCAGTAAGATTTGTTTTTACGCTAACCTCTCCAGCATTGAAGCTGAAAGAGGTCTTGGAAACATTTTCTATATTCAGTGCCTAATCTCTGCTACTCTGCTGAAAAACCTCTGCCATGTGCACTGCCAATTAGCTCTTAAGTGTGGAGCATCCTGTGATCATTCAAGTTCGAATTAGAACAAGTGTCATTGATTAGTTGCCAAGATATACTGTATCTTAAGCCCATGTAGGTATGTAACCTTTTGCACCTATTTAGAAATAAAAGCCCTTGTGATTTTTATATATTTGCTTTGGGAAAAAAAATCTGTTCAGATGCTTGGATTCCTCATTGAAGTTTTGGTGAGCTCAATTGTAGTTTCTATATTACAGCATTTCAGAAGCATTATTGAATGTAATTTTGAGAATATAGATTGTGACTCATTATCTTTTAAGATACACATCTAAACTAGTGCCTTTTTCCTCACAGTCTGTGCTAGAAGATACTCTTCCTTTTCTCATATGGATTCAGTTGTTCAATAGTCTCCCAAATTTAAAAACATACTGCCGCGGCTATTTGATAGAATTGCTTTATTATTTTCCTTTTACTTTGCTAAGAGCTTTCTCTTGTTGAGTGTTTCAGTTGATTTACCTAATGCAAATGATGTAAAAAATTAAATAAATAAAGCACCCAATGGGAATAGGGGAAGACAAGTCTGGTGTCTTTGTTGAAATGTGTCTTGTGAACATTCAGTAGGTTTTATCTTAGGAAAATGCAGTCCCAAGTGCAAGAAATCAGGAAGCAAGGTTGTTTGTTTGTTTATCTATCTATTTATGTATTTATCTATCTATTTATTTATTTATCTACTTATCTATTTATTTATTTGATTTTTATGCCGCCCTTGTCCTTAGACTCAGGGTGGCTTACAACATGTTAGCAATAGCACTTTTTAACAGAGCCAGCCTATTGCCCCTATAATCTGGGTCCTCAATTTGATTACAGGTTTATTGCATGCCAAGGCCTATTCCTGATATTAGCTGACTCCATAGCAAATCCTGAAAGCAACCTTTCTTAAATAGTTTTGGTATTTTCTCTTCCCACATGGCCCCCTGGGACATGCTTATTTTTAAAGCAAATCTTCAGTATGAGAATGAACGAACCAATCTAACTTTCTGGTTTGTTACCCAGAAGCTATCATGTATAAATGCAACTTTCATAAATGTCCTGAAATCATAAGGCACTTCACTGCAGCTGTCTTTTAGCCGAGGAACAGTCAGCTGAGCCCACTTTACGTGCTTGCTTTCATGTCTTAATGGGATAGTTCCTAAATATTTAGTCATCAGCATTTACTTGCTGAGGCAACAGTTGTATGGAGTTTCAGTTCCTTCTAAGGCCCAGCTGTATAGCCAGCCAAGGAGACTCCTGAAGGTTAAATCTACAGCTGACTTGGGAGGGGGAGAGAAGGGGGGAAAGGAAGATTACATGCTAGGATTAGGGAAAATGTAAAGCCCACTCTAAAAATCATGCTAAACTACTCTTGCTGCGCAGCTTTATCTTTGATGCAAGCAAGCAAGCGGATGGACTGTAAAATCTAGTAGACATGCTTCCTTCGTCCAAATTGAAATATGGAACCACTTGAGCCATTATTGCCAAGGAACGTGACAATACCTCAATATGGAACATATTAGTATTCTGGGCAAGAAAATGTGCAGATTTTATTGGGTTGTAACGTTAGTAAGGCACCTTTTAAAATAAATGCTTGCCTGAATAGCCTGTGCAGATCCTATATTCATTGGGTGCAAAGTGGGGGGGAAGGCATGGTTGTTAATTGGCCTTTTTGTGAGTCTCTTTCTTTTCTCTCCCGGCCCCATGCTACAGTTGAGTTTAGTACAACTTTCCTTGTTTCTTAATAAAATATAAGAAGCTGCAAGTGACTTAAAGCAATATCCAGATGTTTTTTTCTTACGGAATTCCCCCTTCCTGTGGTGACTTCTCTCTGGGTTTCATTATCACATAGCACAGATGTGGTAACTCGCAATAGAAGCTATTTTTTAAAAAACAAAAACAAATAACACCTTATTTTCTAAAAAAACATAAGCCTTATTAAGAACACCTGTAGGTTCTCAACCAAAGCTTCAAAACCTTTCAACTTTTGATAAGAGCACACTGGAATCTACTCCAAATGAAAGGGATCAGGCAACAATTCCTGCCAATTTTTAGAAACTTAGTTTGCTCCTGACGCTGCCCTTCACAAGAGACCTTTTGAAAGCAGTCAAACTAAATGTGGCAATTAGATTATGCTCTTCCTTTTCGTAGAATCTCAAGAAGTACTAAATATTATTTCAGGAATGAAGATACCCAAACTCAAACAAATCAGGATTGAAGAACCAAAGTTTTCTTTTCCCACGAATCTCCCTCATCCCCATGAAGCAGAGATCTTCAAATTTGGTGACTTTTGTGGACTTCAACTCCCAGAATTGTCCAGCAGGCTTAAAGTCTTAAAGTTGCCAAGTTTGGGGACTCCTACCATGGAGCATGGCCAATTCAGCTGCCACTGCCCAGCTAGTGCAGGGCAGATGGAATGAGATGAATTGCCTTCCTTAAAAGGTTGCATTTTTCCCCCTTCTGCCATCTTGCTCCTACTTCTCTAATATTTATCATTTTATTGAAGAAATCTGTAAGAAAGAGCTACCCATCTATCTACTTGCAATCTCCCCGCTTCCAAACTGCTGGGTTGGCAGGATCTGGAGCATAGGAGCTCACCCTGTCCCACAGCAGTGACTGGGTCTTGAATGCAAGCCTGCCCATGTCAGTCCAGCATTCTAATTTTGTGAGCCACTGCCCTCTTTTTCTAACAAAGTAAAAACCACAAGAGATAATATTTATTTATAATAAAATGAAGTTAATAAGCAAAAGTAGTAAATAGTGAAATCCTCTTGACATTTGTTATACATTTTTAGTTTGTCCTCTTGCTCCAAGTTGCATCATAATTTCCTTCTTTCTTTACACTGTCCTTTTTAACCTTCAAATTCATAAATCACAAGTTAATTGTTCTCTTTTATTTAGCAAGAAGTCCGTAAGATGCTTCCAATCACTAATAAATGTGGCCGTTGAATTTTTCCTAATCAAACAGGCTAATTTTGCCATCCTTGCTAGCTTCCTCTTCCTCCTCCTCCTACCCCCTACCACCATCTGGAAAAATACCTTCTGATGGGCAGGGGCCACGTCCTCTTAACACCACAATCAGCAATCTCTGGTGCTGGCTCACTAAAACATAGTGAAGCCCCACAAAAATTGATTGGTCCTGAATCTTTTTTTGGGTTACTCTTTGTTCTGCTGGCGTGTCTCAACTGCCCATAATTGCAGGCTAATTAGTCCAGTGACATCACGATAAAAGGAAAACCCAAAAGTTTTTATAAACAGAAAAACAGAAACAGCTCCCTTTTTAAATGTCAAAGGGATTTTCTGGCACACACAAGGCACATGTTAAATGCAGTCCAATTGCTCACCCAATAACTGGGAAATTGAGTCCTATTCTAAAGTCCAGAGAGTCCACACACACAATCCTGAAGAGCAAAAACCACGATCTTGATGAAACAATGAATCAGATAAACTGCCATGAGGCTAAAACACCAGGCTGCACTTTTATCTGTAGCACTAATTACAGCAGCCCCACCCAACCACAGGTGGCCTCATTTTCTCTTGTAATAATCCTTCAGTTGTTGTCTCCTATGCATCACTCTATGCATGCATGGATGTGTCATTAATTCTTGTTCAGAATCCAGGGATGATACAGATGACTGATCTCCTCCTGGGTTGTCTGCCAAACTCCTCTCTTCCCTGTCACTCACGCTTCCTTGGTCAGAGGAGACTTCGTCGGCAGATTCTACTGGGAGCAAAACAGGCCTGCAGCATGTGGATGTCTCCCCCACCTCCACCTCCACATTCCTTGGGGCAGGAGCTGGGCCAGAGCTAACCACAAAACTCTTATTCTGATGAAACTTGTTAGGTGAATTTTTGCTTCCCCTACCCAACCCCTTGGACAAAAACTGATCTACAGATAGTATTCACTTAGTGATTACAATTAGGACCAGTGATTACAATTAGTGATTACAATTAGGTCCATCCATTGCTAAGTGACGTGGTTGGTAAGTCCATCATGTCACCATGATGGACTTACAACCTCATTCCCACCACAGTAGATAAGTCCGCCCTCTGTGTCATTCATCTGGACAAGACTGCATCTTGCCATTTTACTGCCAACGTCTCTAGTGACTCTGCTTATTGGGAGCTGGCTGTGAAATGTATAAGTGGCATGCTGCATCAGTTGTAAATGCCTGCCAGTTGCCAAGTGCTCAAACCTATCGAAGGACAGAAGGGACACTGCACTGTTCATGAGTGTGAGGACTGGTTGTAAAGTTACTTTTTCAGCACCATTGTCATTTCCAATTAATTTCCATTTCCATATCAATTCTATGTAAAACAACCTTTTAAAAAAAGTAAGCCGCTCCGAGTCTCCGGAGAGGGGTGGCATACAAAAATAATAATAATAATAATAATAATAATAATAATAATAATAACAACAACAACAACAACAACAACAACAACAACAACAATTAAGGCAGTCATTAAAGAAGGACTACCTACATTGATCTGTATGTGATGCAGTGACCCATCGGACTGTGCTTTCCCATGACTGTTACTCATACTGAGGTCATGCTAATAAATTTCAAACGCCCCTTAAATTGAAATACATGAATGGGTTCCCTACAGCATGATATCAGTCAATCATTTGGAGAACATTTGGAGTAGATAATGGAACATTTGAATTCACATCCAAAGCAAAACAGACTTGTTTGGATTTATGCTTAAACTGAAATCAAAGCACATTGCTTCATTCAGAAACCAATCAAACCGGCTGTTCTGGGCTCAAAAGAGTTTTGATTTAAACCATTTTGCACATTCCTTGTAAGAATATATCAATACATTTATATGAATTTGATTAAGGTAAATGGAATTCAAAAACTAGTTGGCTATAAAAAACCATTAAAACAAATGTTTCCCACCTTTTCTTAGTTGATATTTGATATATGTGTAATTAATATCAATCCTATGTAAAACAACCTTTTAAAAAAGTCTTATGCAAAGAGGCTGCTTTAACCTTTACTTTTGTTGGGGCTACATCTTTAATCTGATTTCCCCCCCAAAAGTGTTAATACAGTGAAAATACTATCCCTGAAACGGTGAGATCAAGTTTTTTTAATCATTTCTTGAGTGGAATTCCTGAAAACAATAGAATGAGATTAATCAGCAGGACAAATTAGTCATGACTATGTTGTAATTCAAACTCTATGAAGTGGTACCTCTACTTACAAACTTAATTCGTTCTGTGACCAGATTCTTAAGTAGAAAAGTTTGTAAGAAGAAGCAATTTTTCCCATAGGAATCAATGTAAAAACAAATAATGCGTGCGATTGGGGAAACCAAAGGGAGGGTGGAGGCCCTGTTCTTCCCAGGAGATTCCTAGAGAAGCCCCTCACCTTTTCCGGACCTGTTTCCTCCCAGGAGATTCCTAGAGAAGCCCCACAGAGTTCTCCCCACCTTTTCCAGCCCTGTTTCCTCCCAGGAGATTCCTAGAGAGGCCCCACAGAGGTTTCCCCCCCTTTTCTGGCCCAGTTTCCTCCCAGGAGATTCCTAGAGAGGCCCCACAGAGGCTTCTCCCTGCCTTTTCTGGTTACAGTTTTGGAGGCTCGGGTTTGCAAGTAGAAAATGGTTCTTGAGAAGAGGCAAACAAATCTTGAACACCCGGTTCTTATCTAGAAAAGTTTGTAAGTAGAGGTGTTTGTAGGTAGAGGTAGCACTGTATTTGCATTCTAGCATCCATGCAGTTTTATATCTCAACAATCCAATGAGATGGGTTACGTTTGAAAGCAAGAGGCTATTTTTAAGCCACAGAGTCAGCTTGAGAGCAATGTCTCTCATTCATCACTAAGAAGTCATTCAGACTTTTTTCTTTTTGCATACAGGATATGCTAACTTGCAATGAACCTGCCCAGCTTCTGTCCTGCTTTGGGGGAAAAAAAATTAGTCGAACTAATATTTTTTCCAATTAATTGATGGAGTTTAGTGTGAACCAAGACTTAGTTCATTTACAACAAAGTTGTTCGGTTGATGGCACAGATGTCCAGCTCTTCCTATGCTTAATGAGGAAATGCTGTGCATTTAGATATTTTATCTTGCAGGATGGCATTTGTTTTCAGATAAGACTGACAAGCAACCGATGGTGTCATCTACTGAAGTCACTGGCTGGGATCCAAAGTGCTGTTCATCATTCTCCAAATTGTTTCCAAAAGCTGGGGAATTTCCCAAAGGAGTAGCTATAAGCTATAAACCTACAAAGCTGGTATGAGAAGATGAAGAATGAAAAAACTACTTCTCTTCTGGGCCAGTTAGAAATTCTCAAAGGTTCTACAGGGTTATTGGAAGAAAAAAGGCTAAAGGTTGGTATGAAGGACATGAAGTAGTGTTTGTGTTTGCTGATGGAGAATTCCTTACGTCTAAATCCAAGGTGCTGTTCCTTCTGGTTCTAACCAGTTCTTTAGAACTGTTAGTAAAACGGGTGGTGGTGTCATGGAACCAGTTTTGTCGGTGCCAGTCCATCGGGCCGCCATCTTGGAATTTTCTTTTGTGCATGCACATAGGTTAATTTTTGCTTCTGCGCATGCACAGAAGCTAATCTTTTTTATTGCTGTGGGCATCGGCATGCAAAGCGCAACCCTGAACCAGCAGCAAAAGGATCCAGAACCCACCCCTGGTTTAAGTAGAATTTTATAGCATGGTAAATACTATGCTGATCTCAGTAGCATTCCTTTGAGTTTCAGAATTAATTATCAGACATCTACAATTCAGCTAGGAATGTGAAAGAAAAGAAAGGAAAGGAAGATAGGGAAGGAGAAAGAAAAGGAAATAAAGTGAATTACCTTAAAACTGGAGCATTGGCACTGCCATTGTAGATCACCCTTTTAGGCAGGGTATGCAGCACGTGTCTAAAACTCTTTTACTAGATGAAGAGTAAATTTATACAATTATTTTTCCCACCAGTTTGTTTTATAAAGAGACCAGTCCAATTATTTTGTCCAAATCATCCAAATGGTTATACATCTTCAAATTTAGAGACATTCCAGCTCTTCTTGTTTGTATTTGACCATAGGAGAGAAAAGGCAAAGTCTTTCTATAGTCAAGCTTACTTCCTAATATGACTGTGTGATTTCTTGGTAGTGATATGGAACTAGAAGATGTTGCCTCTTTCTGGGATTCTCTTCCCCCACTGTTCTTTCTGACTCTTCTGTCTAGTTTACAGCCCTGGGATTCCTCACTAATAAATACCCTGATTTATAGGGTCAGCCAAACTCAACTTAGGACACTTGATAATAGATCCCAGGAAATTACTGTACAGTGGTACCTCTACTTAAGAACTTAATTTGTTCCGTGACCAGGTTCTTAAGTAGAAACGTTTGTAAGTAGAAGCAATTTTTCCCATAGGAATCAATGTAAAAGCAAATAATGCATGCAAAACCATTAGGAAAGAAATAAAAGCTCGGAATTTGGGTGGGAGGATGACGAGATGCGATCCCCGCTGGACGGGGGTCTCGACAACCCTGTGATGGTTCACTTTACGAGGCCCGATCCTGAAACCATTACTAGTGCTTACCAATGAAACACGGAGTCAATGGTCTGGGTAAAGTGACAAAGCTTTATTGTTACAAATATGCCTCTTTTATACCCTTCATATGCAAATGAAGGGGTTTCAACTAGTAATTTTCTATTGGCTAAATACAAGTCTAATTTTTCCTAATATACGTTTCTTATAGGCTACAAATATAAGGTTTTTCAAATCTATAGGCTAATAATAAAACTTTTGAATACGCAAGTTTTCATAGGCTATATCTATATGCAAAATTAAGGCTTCTGAGCACCCAACTGTTCATAGGCTATTTCTATTAAGCTTCTAATTGGTTATAAAAGGTATCATCTACAGCTTATGATAGGCTACTAAATTCTCACTTTATGCACCTATCGATAGCTGAGTTGCCAGCCAATCACACTGTTAGTGTCTTATCTCGTGCCAGGAGCGCTGTTGAGGGATTTTTCTTACTGTGTCCAAAGTTCATGGCTATTGTATGACTCACTGTCTCTGGGCAAATTTTCACCATGCTATTTCAGATAACTGTTTCTGTGTTTATCCTAGAGCATAGCTAATATTTGGCTTACACAATCCCTACAGGAGGAGGAGGAGGAAGAAGAGGAAGAGGACAGTCGCTGCCCAGAGCAGCCCTAACCAGGGACTACTTAATATCTACATGAAACTGTTGGGTGAGATCATCCAAAGACATGGGGTGAGGTGCCATCAGTACGCTGACGACACCCAGTTGTACATCTCCACCCCGTGTCCACTCGGTGAAGCAGTGGAAGTGATGTGCCAGTGCCTGGAGGCTGTTAGGGTCTGGATGGGTGCCAACAGGCTCAAAACTTAACCATGACAAGACGGAGTGGCTGTGGGTTCTGCCTCCCAAGGACAATCCCATCTGTCAGTCCATTACGCTGGGGGAAAAATCACTGACCCCCTTAGAGAGGGTCTGCAATTGGGCGTCCTCCTTGATCCACAGCTGATGTTAGAGCACCATCTTTCGGCTGTGGCTGTGCGTTTGCCCAGGTTTGCCTGGTGCACCAGTTGCAGCCCTATTTGGACAGGGAGTCCTTGCTCATAGTCACTCATGCCCTTATCACCTCGAGGTTTGACTACTGCAACGCGCTCTACATGGGGCTACCTTTGAAGAGTGTTCAGAAACTTCAAATCGTGCAGAATGCGGCCACAAGAGCCATCATGGGTCTTCCCAGATACACCCATGTCTCTCCAACACTCTGTGGCCTGCATTGGCTGATGATTGGTTTCCAGACACAATTCAAAGTGTTGGTGATGACCTATAAAGCCCTACATGGCATTGGACCAGATTACTTACGGGACCGCCTTCTGCCACACAAATCCCAGCCGCAGATAAGGTCCCATAGATTTGGCTTCTCCAGGTCCCGTCGACCAGACAATGTTGTCTGGCAGGGCCTAGGGGAAGAGCCTTCTTTGTGGTGGCCCTAGCCGTCTGGAATCAGCTCCCTCTGGAGATTCACACTGTCCCCACCCTCCTAGCCTTTCACAAGACCCTTAAGACCCATCTATGTTGCCAGACATGGGGCAGCTAGACCATACCCCCTTCTTCTCTGACCGTTGTGGATGTGATTGATTAGACTGACTGTTTTTTAACATAAAGGGATTTTTAGCTTAACTATTAGATTTGTACGTACTTTGTTTTGTATTGCATGTTGTGAGCCGCTCCGAGTCCTCGGAAAGGGGCGGCATACAAGTCTAATTAATAATAATAATAATAATAATAATAATAATAATAATAATAATAATAATGATGATGATGATGATATGCTGAAACTGAACAGACTAAGGAAGCTAGCCAGATCAATACTTGGTAGATAGATTCCCCCCCACTATTTTCCTCCCTCAAAACTAAGATGCGTTGTATACTCCAAAAATACAGTAGGTTTAAGTCCATCATTTTAGTCTGGACCTGACCTACATCCAAGATTCTGACCTGACTCATTTTATTTCTTCTTGGCCTCCCATCTGTATTTTTCTCTGCATGAAATGTACTATCACTGCACAAACCATAACTTCTGCCATTTCAAAGCTTTGGTTATCTACAGGACCAATCAATTAAACCACTTTTAATATCCACAGTTAACCATGCAATCTTCACATTTCCTTTATATTAAATCTTAGTGTTTTCTACCAAGAGCACAATTCAAAGGGAAGGTCTAAATATAAGATATTTATGTTATTTTTTTATTTTAAAAAGTTCATTTGTGGAATAAGGATTCTCATCTGGTCCTCGGAAGAGCTATTCAATCACCTGTTGGCATTGTTAACCATCTCATAAACTCTACAGTGCATCCTTATAGTATACATTTAGAAGATGACTCTGTATTGGCTACAGCCTGTTGTCATTTTAAAGCTTTTTACAAGCTGTTTGCACTTTAACTGTCTTCATAAAACTTTGCTTGAACCCTGGTGTCTCAATGTCTTCCTTCTTTTTCCTCTTCCCACCCACCTCTTAGGAAAGCTTTTCTCTTTTATGTAGGCAGCAAAGTGACTTTTTAAAGCATGGACTATTGGGAATAGTCAGCAATTGTCATGTAAACGTTTCTCCACTCGCAGGGGATAGCAACAACCTGTGGTTTCTGGGTCTTCAGCTTAGGAGAAACGGCCTTCCTTTGATTATCTAACTGTTTAATCTCTCTGAGAAAAGATCTATGCAAACATAGTGGTAGTACCTTTTGGAGAAGTGGTAAATCATTTTATATACGATTATTGTTCTTGGGCTCTTAAGTGAAACATCCAGCAAACATGCCTTGTCTAGTTCCTTATTTGAATTTGAGTTTAATATTTCTGTCCGAATGAACTTTGTCAATAAAGTAAGTCTCTTTGGTTGCATCTCAAAAATGACTTGAAGGGCCAGGAATAAAACAATCCTTTTTTTCCCCTTTAAAAGTTTTATTGATGCGATATGCTTTCAACAATAGATAAACAGAACATTTATAGCTTTTTGTGCTACTTGTAATTTTAAAAGCTGGATTAAAGAACATACATAGAAAGGTAGTATTTCAAGTTCACATTTACTCAAGGATAGCTCTCGGACTTGTATGAAGTGGGTATTCCTAGACAGGGGTCTCCAACCTTGGCAACTTTAAGACTTAGAAATTCTGGGAGTTGAAGTCCACAAGACTTAAAGTTGCCAAGGTTGGAGACCCCTGTTCCTAAAAATTCAATGTTGGCATCATCAGCAAAGGTTAAAACGAGAATGAAACTAAAACCTTTAAAAGTCCATTTCTGATTCTATCTATGTTTACTTAGAAATAAATCCAACTTGATTTGTGTGTGTGTGTGTGTGTGTGTGTGTGTGTGTTATTTGAATGAAAATACGACTGCAACCTTAATTTTTTTTCTATAGTGAGGATTAGAAATGTGTGTAACCAAATAATCATTGTTAAACAACTTTTAGCAAACTAGCAAGGATTACCAGATTCAATAGAAAATCCACTAATAATTTCTCATGATTTGAGTTTTGATTCCGAAAATGAGTTTTCCAATTCCCTCCCATAATGAGGTTCACATGATCCTAACTATATTACAAATCAAATCATATATCTCATAAAGATAACAAATATCCATAATGTTAGAAGCAATAAGTATGACATTCAAAAGATCTTGAATTCCAGAATGTAGAATATAGATATTATAAATTGTACTTATTATTATCACTTGCACTAAATGCAAATAATGTAGCCTAGTTACGGTGAGCCTACAGCTGTTTGCAATCTACCAAGCTAGACAACCATTGGTTGAGATATATCAGGTACTCTATCAGAGTTTTGCTTCCTGAGGCTGCAAAACTAGAATCACGGCCAGCTATCCAGAGTTTTGGTATTTAAACAATATGTTATGTTTAACTGAGAGGGTCAAGTAGGGTGCAGACCTACTACAAGCCAATGACTATTTAATAGATTCCAGAACTACTCTTAAGAATGTTAAGACAGGGGTGGGTTCTACTTACCTTCGCCACCGGTTCACATCACAATGTTTCGTGCATATTTATGTCCTCTCATGCAATTTCGCTTCCATGAATGCTCAGAAGGTGGATTCAGCCTGAAACACAGCTGAGGAGTTGATCAGCTGTACTTTGGGTGAAGAAATAACCCAGTATTAACCCAGGGGTGAGTAGCAGGGCTTTTTTTCAAGCAGCGGAAGAGGAAACGCCCTCCAAACACGGAACAATTCACAAAAAAATCCCCATAAAAGATGGCGGTGCCCATGGACCGGCACCAACCAAACTGGATCCGTGATGCCATTGTCACATCACTAGCTGGTTGCTAACAGTTTGGGTGATCTGGTCTGAGCTGGGAGGAACCCACCCATGATCTAAGATCTGCAGAGGCTTACTTTAGTAGTTACAGCTTTTTCCTGACGTAAAGTACTTATTAGGGTATTAAAGATCAAGAAATTCTGTTAGAGGATATCTTGTAAGTGTTGGGTATGTGGCGTAAAAGGTATCTATGAGTTGAACTGCTGTGAATAGTTGGTCCTTAACAAAGGACATTTGCAGGGATGTACAGATGTTGAGTGAATGAGCTCACTGAAAATTAACAGCCTCAAAAAAGTACAAGTTTTAATTTTTTTAGAACATTATTTCTCGACCTGGTTTTTTTTGATGCGTGGATTTCAGTTCCCAGAATTCCCTACCTTGTTGGAAGAATTCTGGGAGTTGAAGTCCACACATTTTACATTTTCCCAACTTGAGAAATACCACTTTAGAAGGAAACGGCCATGGTACATGCTTTGTATGCAGTAGATCCCAGTTTCAGACTCTGGATAATTGCAAAAAGGTACAGTACAATACAGGCAGTCCTTGACTTATGACCGAAATTGAGCCCAAACTTTATGTTGTTAAATGAGACATTTGTTAAGTAAGCTTTGCCCCATTTTGCAATCTTTCTTGCCACAGTTATTAAGTGAATCACTGCAGTTGTTAAGTTAGTAACATGGATTTTTCTTGTTGCAAAAGGGGATCACATGACCCCAGGACACATTACTCATCACAACCAGTTGCCAAGCATCCAAATTCGACTATAGGGCTGCTGCAATGTTCATAAGTGTGAAAAAATTGTCACTTTTTTTCCAGTGGCATTTTAACTTTGAGCAGTCACTTGACGCATTACTATAAGTTGAGGAGTACCTGAAGTTGAAATAGTGGACAGCCATCTATCATTGACAAACAGGTCTCTGCAGAACTGAAAATTTCAAAGCAAGGTGATGCTTGCTGAAATAAGAAGGTGCCATTGGTCTTCAATAAATCAAACACCCTGTTAAATCCCTTCCAGTAGTGGGTTCTAAAACCCGTTGCGACCGGTTCATGCACACAGGCGCCACTTCTGCACATGCGTAGAAGCGTCCCAGGTGGGTGGGCGGAGCCTCTGCCATTGCCGCTACCAGTTTGGAAAACCAGGCTAAACCAGAACAACCCACTTCTGGTCCCTTCCAACTCTATTGTTCTATCTTCTAAGTTCTATCTTCCATGTTCTATGTTCTAGGTCCATGATGGTGAATCTATGGCATGGGTGCCACAGGTGGCACACAGAGCCCTCTCTGCAGGCATGCGAGACATCACCCCAGCTTAGCTCCAGAGCACATGCGCGTGCACTTCCTACTGGCCAGCTGATTTTGGGGTCTTTGCTACACATGTTTGGGGGCAGGGTGCATATACGAGGGTGGGGGATTGTGTGTGCGCATGCATGGGTGGATGAGGAATGTGGGGGGTTGTGTGCACATTACATTATGGATTGTAAGTGCAGGGAGGACTACTATGCCCAAAACTGGTGGGGAGCTTGGTTACGCACGCAATCTTCGCCACCGGTTCACCCATTTATGTCGCTGGGCATGGGGCAACTAGTACATGCCCCCCTTTCTGACCATTAAAAAGTTGTGTGTGGATATGATTGTGATATACTGATTGTTTTTTAAGATGATAGGTTTTTAGTCATAGTTTTAATTATTACATTTGTACTTATATTGTTTATATTGTTGTTGTGAGCCGCCCCGGGTCTCCAGAGAGGGGCGGCATACAAGTCTAATAAATAATAATGATAATAATAATAATAATAATAATAATAACAACAACAACAACAACAATAATAATAATAATAATCAACAACAACAACAACTGAACACAGTATTCCAAATGCGCTGGTGAGACCACATTTGGAATACTGTGTTCAGTTCTGGAGACCTCACCTACAAAAAGATATTGACAAAATTGAACAGGTCCAAAGACGGGCTGCAAGAATGGTGGAAGGTCTTAAGCATAAAACGTATCAGGAAAGACTTAATGAACTCAATCTGTATAGTCTGGAGGACAGAAGGAAAAGGGGGGTCGTGATCGAAACATTTAAATATGTTAAAGGGTTAAATAAGATTCAGGAGGGAAGTGTTTTTATTAGGAAAGTGAACACAAGAACAAAGGTACACAATTTGAAGTTAGTTGGGGGAAAGATCAAAAGCAACATGAGAAAATATTATTTTACTGAAAGGGTAGTAGATTCTTGGAACAAACTTCCAGCAGACATGGTTGGTAAATCCACAGTAACTGAATTCAAACATGGCTGGGATAAACATATATCCATCCTAAAATACAGGAAATAGTATAAGGGCAGACTAGATGGACCATGAGGTCTTTTTCTGCCGTCAACCTTCTATGTCTCTATGTTTCTATAATAATAATAATAATAATAATAATAATAATAATAATAATAATAATAATAATGGGGGGCAGGGCATGGGGCAGTCACAAGCACTTTGCATTAGAGGTAATGCATTATCATAGGCATGAAACAACAAAAAGGTTAGCCATCCCTGTTCTAGGTGCTATCTTTCATGTTCTAAGTTCCATGTTCTACATTCTATGTTATAAGTTCTACATTTCCTGGGATGACGTGGCAAATGTGGAAGGCAACTATACAATACCACAAAATTGGGGCTATTGTAACAGCAGAGAGATGCTACAATGCTTTCTGTGCACACCACATCACCTTTTTTGGCCTTAAAATTTGAAACGCTACACATTTGTGGAAAACACGTGAGCCTTCAAATTTGGATGCAAGGGTCCATCAGCCCCAGTCACAACAGAGCGAGATGTCCTTGACAATGAGTTGATGGTAACCCCAAAGCGTCTTAATTTTCTGCAACTATAGCCAGAGATGTTTAGATCCCCGAGGTTCTTTTGTGAAAAGATTACAACTGAATGGTAATCAAAATGAGTCTCCCCCCACCCCTCTTTGTCGTTTAGAATAGTAAAACCCAGGAAAAGTTTTGCAGCATGTGTCTGCTGATCTGCCGAAACTTAATCTTCGCTCTTCAGTTTTTAGTTCCTTTATTTTCTTTCTTTTTGTTGAAAAAATAAAAATAAAAATCAAGAGACTGTGGCTATGATGCAAAGTGGGGACTAATTAGCAACTGGCAATTTGTGTATTTTACCCTGGATCCTATTGCCAGTGGGCCTCCCTATTAATCTTCTGCTTGGCGGATCTTATGTTAAGGCCAATAAAACCAACTGCCTTACTTCAGCTCTTATCTAGCGTTGAGCAATTATCAAGAGGCAATTATCTAACTGCAAGCCCAGTGACCATGAAAGATAAGTAGTGACAAACATACAGCTCTTTCTCTACTTTTCTTCCTTACCTTCTTCTAGAAGAGGGTGGGGGAAAAAAAGAGAGACTGTTAAAATCAAACAGCAGCTGCACAATATACTCCCCCGCCCCTTTGGTACAAGCCCTTGAAAAAGTTCCCTTGCCATAGATAAGTGAGGGATTGTTTTCATCGGTCCTTCCAAATGGAAGACTTTGAACACATCCAATCCAACAGCCTCGTACAGCTGTCCATCACATTCCTTGGTAATTCTGCAGCAGTCAGAAATTAAAACCACGAGGAAACGAGGGAGAGTTGAATCTAGAAGGGGACAAACTCTGCGTCCTCCTTGTACAAAACTTGGGACATGAGACAAGAGGGTGGTTGCACAATAAAAAGTCACCCGCACGCATCCATTATCAGAGAGTTTTCAAAACAAGAAGAGGAACTGGAACCCAAAGGTGAAATGAAACAGAGGCTAATACTGAATTTTATCCACTAGATGGTGCAAAAGGCATTCTCACTTCATGCTCGAAAAGTGTTCAAAGCTCTTTGGAAGCTGTGATGACATCTCCATGAAGGTGCTCATGTTTTATCATCAAGCTTCTTCTTCTTTTTTTTAAGGTGAAGAATTCAGAAGATGCTGCTTGCTGCTAATGTTTACTTACAAATCAATGTCATATGAAGCAAGTAATCATTACTGGGCAGTTTTAATGTGTTAATTAAATAAATGGATCCAGGCCTTAAAGAGATGAGTCTAGCAGTAATGGCAGGCCTACTTGATATGCGTTACCACTTTTGGAAGACTTTTATGCAGTTGCACTCCCCCCCTCTCTGAAATCAATGCAAAATGCAACAGAGCTGAACAAAATCCTGTTGATTTCAGATCAAACCAAGCGGCTATCTCTTCTTCCAACAGTCCATGTCTGCTCTAAATAGTGGTTGGCTTTACAGCCTCATGTCTCAAGCTGGTGAATGTTTTCCAAATTTATATTGGGCTTATAGATCAGAAACTATTTTGATGTCAGTTTGGCAAAATTGTTAGTACGCATAGGTTTTTTATGATATATGTGATTTTAGAATAGAATAGAATAGAATAGAATTTTTATTGGCCAAGTGTGATTGGACACACAAGGAATTTGTCTTGGTGCATATGCTCTCAACGTACATAAAATAAAATATACATTTGTCAAGAATCATGTGGTACAACACTTAATGATTGTCATAGGGGTCAAATAAGCAATGAAGAAGCAATATTAATAAAAATCTTAGGATATACGCAACAAGTTACAGTCATACAGTCAACATGGGAGGAAATGGGCGATAGGAATGATGAGAAAAACTAGTAGAATAGAAGTGCAGATTTAGTAGAAAGTCTGACAGTGTTGAGGGAATTATTTGTTTAGCAGAGTGATGGCGTTCGGGGAAAAAATGTTCTTGTGTCTAGTTGTCGTGGTGTGCAGTGCTCTGTAGTGACGTTTTGAGGGTAGGAGTTGAAACAATTTGTGTCCAGGATGTGAGGAGTCAGTAAATATTTTACCCGCCCTCTTTTTGACTCGTGCAGTATACAGGTCTTCAATGGAAGGCAGATTGGCAGCATTTGTTTTTTCTGCAATTCTGATTATCCTCTGAAGTCTGTGTCGGTCCTGTTGGGTTGCAGCACCAAACCAGACAGTTATAGAGGTGCAGATGACAGACTCAATGATTCCTCTGTAGAACTGAATCAGCAGCTCCTTGGGCAGTTTGAGCTTCCTGAGCTGGCGCAGAAAGAACATTCTTTGTTGTGCCTTTTTGATTATGTTTTTGATGTTAGGTGACAATTTTAGGTCTTGAGATATGATAGAACCTAGCTTTTTACTGTTTTTTACTTGTATTGTTATTGTATTGTATTGTTAGCCGCTCAGAGTCCATTTCAGAGTGAGCGACATGCAAATGCAATAAATAAATATCTAGAGCAGCGGTGGCACAGTGGTCAGATTGCAGTACTGCAGGCTACTTCTGCTGACTGCTGGCCCTCTGCAGTTTGGCGGTTCGAATTTCACCAGGCTCAAGGTGGACTCAGCCTTCCATCTTTCCGCGGTAGGTAAAATGAGGACACAGATTGTTGGGGGCAATATGCGGACTCTGTAAACCACATAGATAGGGCTGTAAAGCACTGTGAAGTGGTATATAAGTACGTGCTATTGCTATCTATGAATTAGTTTAGGAGCTTGGTCCTTTGGACAGAATGCTGAAAGCAGTGTTGCAGTGATGTACCACAAGCCCCCTTCCTTTTTACATGTAAAATATCATAAGGTATGCACAAAGAGGAGAGGGAACAACTAGAGTTATTTTTTAAAAAAGAATTATGAGGTTATTTGCATTATTAAAAAACCCAAGAAAATACAATACAAAAAAAAGAAAAAGAAAAAAGAAAATACATACACACAAAAAAAAGACCAACCCCCCCCATTAAACAACACACTGACAACTATACAATATAAACCTTAGGCTTCTCTTACAGCAATTCATATTGACGATTAAAAACAAGACTTTTGACGCTAGAAGGATATGATCTGCAACTAGATTGGTACAGGTTTCTCTGGGATGAGAAACAGAACACATTCGTATTTCTGGAGACACAACATTAGGGATTAAATATATGGGATTTGGACAAAAATTAAAAAACATCACTTTAGTTTTCAGGCATGGAAGCTCTAACACACCCAAACACAACAGATTTAAATAAAATTGCTACCTATTCGGAAATTTTAGAGAAAGGACGAAAATTAAAACCAATCCAAAAATTGGAAAAAGAAGGAATTAAAATTGATTGGTGGCCCTACTTCCAAATTAAGACAAGACTAGAAGAAGATAAAAGACAATTTGAAATACAAAAAGAAAAGTCAGATAAAATCCTATTAGGCCAAGACATGAAAATGATAACTAAAAAGATAGCTATACATTTCTACTAAACTATAAAGTGGACGAGGAAATGGTTAATGATTGGTTGGGCCAAACATTTTGAATGTAAAATCAACTTAGAACAATGAGATACAATTTAGAATAGAAATTATAAAATGACTAAATCAGTATCTTATAAAGAGAACCTGCATAAAATGTACTATAGGTGGCAACTTCCTCTGGTGAGACTGGCCAAAATGTATCCGAATCTTATGCCAAATTGTTGGAGATGTCAATATAAAACCAGATCATACTACCCCATGTGGTGGACCTGTCCACTTATTTTTTAAAAACAGTACAAATGTCATGATTGGTTAAAGGGAAATTATAAAACAGGAAATAAATATAAAACCTGGAAGCATTTCTACTAGGAATAATTGATCAGAGAATGGAGAAAAAACATCACTGTATTACACTACACATTTTAACTGCAGCAAGTATCAGCATAGCACAATATTGGAAACAAAAAGATATCGCAAGTGAAAGTATAGTAACTAAGAAGATTATGGAATGTGCAGTACTGGATATGATGACACTGAAATTAAAAGATAAGGAGGACTCCAAATATTACAAAATTTGTTTTATGATTGGTTGGAAAGGAGGAATAATAATAATAATGATAATAATAATAATAATAATTGTAAATACCCAACTTATTGTATTAATGGAAACCGCATTTTATATATAATATAAGACTATATCCTTTGTAACTGAGTTGTAAAGAAAAGGAAAAACAAGTGTTTTAGTATTGTTTATATGATTTGCTTCTGTTCTCCCAACACCACTGTCAACGTATTTGGTGGGCATCATACTAGCAAAGCATTCTGTCAGTGAAGTTGGTCTTTTGATTTGATCCCAATTTTCTATTTGCCTGTTGGACATACCATGTGATGTACATGTGCACATTAATTTTTTTAATCCTCAAAGATGGCTAGATAATGGCTTTTTGGTAACATGGAATGGAAAGCAGTTCGGATTGCTTTATGGAGATTCTCAATCATTCAGGCCATGATTGTCCCAAAGCTTCTTTTTCCAAAAGGCATCTGGACTTTATTTTATTTTATTTTTCCTTTGAAAATATTTCATTTCTCATCCAAGAAGCTTGGATGAGAAGCAAAACATTTTCAAAGGAAAAAAAAACCCTCAAGACTGTCCAGTTGCCTTTCGGAAAAATCACCTTTGAGAAATGCCAGTCTTGCTGTGATTATTGACTCCCTTATATAATGTATTTTTGTTTTTGACAAGCAATCCTAGAAGGTGTCAATATTATAAGAAGATATTAATATTATCTGAAGAAAGTTTTCTGTGAATAGTCCAGATAAGTATAGCAACAATGAGTGGCTGTAAGAGAAGGAGTGGCAGAATCTGTGGCTGGAGTTAAAAAGAGCTCAGTTTAGAATCCCTATGTAGCCATAAACCAAAACAAATCCAACTTCCCTTGAATTCTGTTCACCATTGTCTAACTCCAAGCAGATGCTGGCTGTTGAGAAGATTCCTGTGAACAGGCATGAGTAGCAATAAATCAGCTTAATTGAACTTTCACAGGTGGACCAGATCTTTTGACAGTGGCCACATGTCAGGGATTGTAATGATCCTAAAGTGCCCAAGTGGTCAGATTAACCTCATAGATTAAGAACTGCTTCAATTTTAAAATGAATCCAGAAAAATGAACCTTAAAAGGTTGCCCTTCCTTACACAATAAATAGCCCAGTAGATGTTTTGTATTGATTTGTTGGGCATTTCAAGTGCTGTGTTTTATCTCACTGAACACTTAGAAAATTTCTCATGATTGTATTTAGCAGGGCAACAGTTCATTATTTATTTCTCCAAACCTTTCTGGCATGTTGCTTAAACTCTTATTACACCTTGGGTGTTGTGGTTGGCTCTGCCCCAGCTCCTGCCCCAGGGAATGGGGAGGTGGATGCAGGGGAAACTTCAACATGTCACAGGCCTGTGTTATTGCCGACAGAATCAGTTCAGAGTTTAGTTTCCTCGGACGAAGAAGAAGGTGGGAGTGACTTGGCAGAGGAGGGCTTGGCACACAGCCAAGGCAGTCAATCTTCCTTATCTTCTATTGCTTCAGATGATGACATTTTGGACCCACGTAAGCCCAGAATTATGCGTAGAAGAGACCAAGTAAGAACATATTACATGAAAAAAGGGAGGACACCTGTGTTTGGGTGGGGCTCCAGTAATTAGGGCTGCTGCTATAAATAGCAGCATGTGGGTTTGGCCATTGTGGAAGAATATCTGTTCGCAGTTCGTCAGGAATCTTGTGTGCTGGACTTTGTTGCTTTTTCACGCCTTTGAAACCAAAGCAGAGCAACGTGTGTGTGTGTGTGTGTGTGTGTGTCTCACTTCATTGGAAGAAGAAGGGGTGTGAAGTTTCTTCATAGCTGCTGGCTAAGTACTTAATGACTGCTTAAGGGAAATTGTACAGACTACCCAGTTGTTTTGGGAAGAGTGCTCTTTGCAATACAAAAAGAGTGCTTAGTTTATTTTGACTTTTGTGATAAAGAACATTGTTTTGAATTTTCAAACGTGTGTATGTTTGAAATTTGTACCCTTGAATTTTCGGGAGGCTCCTATCAGAGAGCCCGGCAGAACATTGGGTAAGCTACTATTACAGTACGAAGCATGACAAAATAACAACTCTGTTCGGGGAGGCGCTAGTGAAGGGAATTACTCCTTGTGGTTGATAAAACCTGAATCCCATTCAAAAAGATTTGGAACTTCTTGTTATTGTTTAAATGGGCAAGCGTGTTTTCTGGGATTTGTATCTTGCATCTTGAAAAATCAAGGGAACAATTCCTTGAAGAAAGGGAAAGAAGTCTATTTCCAAGTATTACAGTGAAATTCTACTTTATTTATAGGGTGGTCTGTCCATGATAGTATAATAGATAGTGACATCTATCATCATCATCACCATTGTCTATCCACTTCAGGATGAAGGCCTCTTCCAAATTTTTCCAACCAATACATTCCTGAGCTTTTTTTTTTGATATTTGGGCACACAATACTCGCTGATGTCATCAATTCATCTTGTTTTAGATCTCTTTTGTGGACACTTTTTATCAAGTGGAATCCATTCTATGACTGCCTTGGTCCACCTGCCATCAGTTCTTCTTGCTATGTGACCAGCCCATTTCCATATCAATGTTTTTACTCTCCTGATAATATTATATACTTTCATTTGTTATCTCGTATTTATTATTTAGTGACCCCCTCGAATCTTGGACATAAATTCTTTCAACTCCTACCCTCAAAATGATGCTATAGAACACAGCACACCAAGACAACAAAACACAAGAACAGTTTTTTCCGGAATGCCATCACTCTGCTAAACAAATATTTCCCTCACCACTGTCAAACTATTCACTAAGACTGCATTAACTATTACTATTAGTCTTCTCATCATTCCTATCACCCATCTCCTCCCACGTATGACTAACTTTTTGCTTATATACTTACGATTTATATTAATATTGATTGTTTCCTGATTGCCTATTTGTACCCTAAGACAATCATTAAGTGTTGTACCTCATGATTCTTGACAAATGTATCTTTTCTTTCATGTACACTGAGAACATATGCATCAAAGACAAATTTCTTGTGTGTCCAGTGGCCAATAAAGAATTCTATTCTATTCTAATTCATGTGCAGGTCTTTCTATTTTGCAATCATTACTATTATCATCTTGAAAAAATTAAGTAGGGCAACCGCTAGGAAATACCAGGGCTGTAGGCCTAACCCAGCTGCTGTGGCCTAAAGATGGAGTTCTTGCCTCACAATCAGGAGATTGTGGGTTTGATCCTAGATATAAGCAGATGTAGGGTCACCAGCTTGGGCAGGGGGTTGGGCGAGATGACCTGCAAGGTCCCTTTCAACTCTATTAATCTACAATTAATTAAGCTAGACTGGAAAATCAAAAGAATCCTAAGAAAACGGCAAAATTTATATTATTGTACTGTCAAGAAAGCAGTTTGGGTGTGTGAGGAGCCATCAGAGTTTCTGACCAACTTTAGAGATGCTTATCTTTTACTTTTGATCCATGGGAAACTAAAAGACAGATAGCTCTTAATGCTACCAATTAAAAGGAATGAATTTATCTATTCTGCTTTTGTCTCTTCCCTAATGATTTCACAATAAGTTAAAAGAAGGAGAGGTTGGGAAAACTGGGCAAGAAATCCAAGATGAATATTGCTTTGACCCTCTATGATATTATTTGTCTAGCTGAGAACAACTGGAGGTTCTTTGTTTCAAGAGTTGCATGTAATGTGAATTACCTAAAAGTAATCATTACAAAGTTAATCACATTTGTTTAACTTTCTTGGTCATGTGTTCCTTTTGTGTTCTTTATCTCCATCACAAGTCACTCCTACAAAGTTTTTCCCGCAGTCTCTGTCTTTTCTATGCCGCTGAGTTATTTCTTCTAGCTTCTATTTAGTTCCATCAAAGGAGAATAATAAGAATTCTCTCCAAGGAGAAAAGCACTTTTTTTTAGTATGATTTCTTTAGTTCATGCCCTCCAAATAGAATGGATTACGGTGTCCAGGTTTCTTAATTTGGGAAGTTATTGTCCAATACATCTTGTAGGTGTTGGTTTGGGAAAGACTATAATAGCAGTTACAACTGTCTTAATAGTTAGTCCCTTCTGGTCAGGAAGGGAATGACTTTTATATGCTGTGCAATATCTATTTCAGAAGTAGAGAAAGAGGAAATGTTTAAACATTGCTTTCCCTAAAAATAGTATAAATGATAATTTCATTTCTGTAATGCAGCACACAACACCTCATATACAAAGAAAAGGACAGATTTTGCCATTTGATTATACCCTCCTTATATATTTGGTGCTGTCAGGCAGTTATGATTTTCTCAATTGTGACTCTTTTAGTTTAATAAGAACATAATAACATAAGAAGAGGCATGCTGAATCAGGCCAAAGCCCATCAGGTCCAGCATTCAGTGTCACACAGTGGCCCACCAATTGTCCATGGGGATCTTGAGCAGAAAGAGAAGGCAAGACCCTCCCTTTCCCTTGACCCCCAACAAGTGGTACTCAAGGGAATCCTGCCTGACTCAAGCAACATAGAGGCGGCACATGGACATCCGTTTCAATAACCACCAATATACTTGGCATCCATGAATCTGTCTAATCCTGCCTTGAAGCTATCAAGGCTGACAGCTGTCACGACCTCTTCTGGAAGTGAATTCCATAAACCAACGACCCTCGGTGAAGAAATGTTTCCCTTGATTTGTCCTCACTTTCTTACCTATGAGCTTTAGGGAGTGCCCCCTTGTCCTAGTATTGTGTGATAGAGAAAATAATTTTTCTCTATCCACCTTTTCTATCCCATGTATGATTTTATACACTTTGATCAAGTCACCCCTTAGTGGACGACAGTCTTACAGACTTAGCTAAGTCCAGTGATGGTGAACCTTTTTTTGTTTGGGTGCCCCCTTGTCCTAGTATTGTGTGATAGAGAAAATAATTTTTCTCTATCTACCTTTTCTATCCCATGTATGATTTTATACACTTTGATCAAGTCACCCCTTAGTGGACGACAGTCTTACAGACTTAGCTAAGTCCAGTGATGGTGAACCTTTTTTTGTTTGGGTGCCAAAAGGGCACGCACCCACCCCCACAATGCAATGTCCTCCCCACTGTTCATGCATGCAGAACCCCTCCGTGCTGCCCTCTGCACATGCACGCAGACATCACAGAAGCCTCTAGATTTCAAAACAGCCTCCGGAGCCTGTGGATGGCAATAAATGGGCCTATCGGGCCTACCAGAAGTTTGGAAATGAACTTCCGATAGGCCCGTTGGGTCCCTTTTCACCATCCATAGCTCCGGAGTCTTTCCTGAAGTCTGGGGAGGGCAAAAACAGCTTGCCCTCTCATCCTCTGGAAGGCTGAAAAATCAGCCAGTGTGCCCGTGCTATGTGCCTGCTGGAGTTGATATTGGGCAACGCCTCGTGTGCCCTCAGATATGGCTCCGCATGTCACCTATGGTACGCCTGTCATAGGCTAGGTATCCCGGGCCTAGTATAAAGTATTTAGCTACCTTAGCACTGTTACAGCAAAGGATGACTTTATCTTGTCTTGCACATAGATTGATGAGGAGACGAGACCAAACAAAATGGAGAAAACAGAAAACGCTTTGAAACTTGAACCTTTTTAATTCAACCCTAAACCAGAAGAAAAACAAGTCCTTCCATTGAAATAAATGCAACACATCTATTATGTAAGAAGTGTGCAAAACATTCACTCAAATGAAAGTGGCAAAGTGTTTGAACTAGTGGCAGAGAGAGCTCTGCAAAGTCATTGGCATGAAGAACACACTTGAGGCATATGAAATAGTCATCCCATGTTTCTGCAGCGGGCTCGAAGGGAGAGAAAACTGGTAAAGCGGCCATCCTGAGAAGGACAGATTTGAGTGGTAGCTCCCAGCGACCTCTCATCGGTCTGGCTAGTGACCAGCTCTGAGGTGATTCAGCTTGGAGCGATTTCGCTGTGAGGCTGGCAATACACGATCAAGCGCTCTCTGACTTTCAGCTGTTCTTGTCAGTAGTCCTACAGCTTTGTCATCAGTGTTGGGTAGGAATAGTTACTGGGCTGACAGTAATGGAGGCAAGACAAAATTCTGAACTGGAACACTTTATTATTAACTTCAGCACCAGAGACAAAACAAGTGAATAGAACAGCAACGTGGTGTTTGACAACTACTAGTCGAGCAACCAATCAGGACGCCTCAATTTCCTGCTAGCTGGCTGCTCATGTCTTAGCCAATCAAACTTTGACCTGCAGCTGGCTTGGGTATTTTGGCATCATCGTAAGTCCAAGGACTTAACAGTGGTGGTGGACTGGTGAACAGAGATAACAGATTTAATTATTAATTTCACCATTGCTTCATTGTGTACAATGAGTGTTCAAGGCATACAGGTAATCCTCAAATTACGTTTGCCATTGAGCCCAAAATTTATCTTGATAACTTGTTTAAGGAGGTTTTGCTCATTTTATGACCTTGCTTGCCACAATAGTTAAGTGAATCACTGTACTTGTTGGGTTACTAACCTGGTTGTTAAGTGAATGTGAATTGACTTTGCTTGTCAGAAGGTTGCAAAAGGGATCACATGACCCCGGAAGACTGCAACTCTCATAAATACAGATCGGATGCCAAGCATCTAAATTTTGATCATGTGACCATGGAGATGCTGCAACGGTCATAAGAGTATAATATGGTCATGTTACTTTTTTCAGTGTTTTAACTTTGAATGGTACTGAAAGCACTGTTGTAAGACCAGGACTATCTGTATTTGTTCCCTGCCTTTCACAGATCTAATTTATATAATTATTGTCTCTATAAAGAATTGATCCTGTTTTTAATGGTGTTCCTCCTCCTTTTTCAAATATTAACCTATGTCTACATTCCTTACGATGGAACTGTATCGTCAAAGTCAGCTGGTGATGTCACATGATGGAGTGCAAGCTGCCAATTCCAGTATTGTGTTTTAGGCTTGTGTGTGTGTTTGTGTGTGGTCTAAATGAATTATTGTGCATCCTCTTAATTGTAGTGAACAAATTACATTTGTCAAGGTCTATCTTGGTAAATAAATAACTGGAGACACATGGATGAGTATTTATGCTGTTCAAGGTCTCTTGTTCCATTTGTGGGAACCAGATGAGCATGAAACAAAAGAGAACTTTCCTCTAAAAGCAATTATCTCCCTGCGTTCCCATCAGGATAATTATATTGCAGAGAATTTTAAGAAGCTGCAGAGTAGAATTGAATAGTTAAAAGCGACACTGGCTAAATTGTTATGCAAAAGTTAACAGACAGTGCTACCATTGGTCCTGTTTCCTCCTATTCAGAGAAAGTTGCGTGCTACATCGTGCAATGTTAGCATGAAACAAAAGTTGCATTAAGAAAAATAGTTGTGATATGAAACCTGTATAACCTTATAAGCTTGGATTTGTGTAAAATTCACTTGCTAGACCAGTGATGGCAAACCTTTTTTTCCTCAGGTGCCGAAAGAGTGTGAGCATGTGCTATAATGCATGCCCGAGTGCCCACACTCAGAATTCAACAAGCATTGTGGTCACATCTTGCAAACGAAAGCTCAAGTTTGTATTTGTTGGAAACATGTGAAAGAAGCTTTCATCCTGCAGTAGATAGACAATGGCTAGAACAGGGGTAGGGAACGTTGGCTCTTCTATGACTTGTGGACTTTAACTCCCAGGATTCCTGAGCCAATCATTCTAGTTCAGAGAATTCTGGGAGTTGAAGTCCACAAGTCATAGAAGAGCCAACGTTCCCTACCCCTGGGCTAGAATGATGATGATGATGAATTGGAATATTTTGCTATTTGTTTTCCCTTTCTCTCTCATCTATAGTTACTGTATTTTTTGGTGTATAAGACACACCTTTTTCCTCCCTAAAAGAGGCTGATAATTAGGGTGCGTCTTATACTATGAATGTAGCTTTTTTCCCATCCCTAACTAGCTGCTAACGATCTTCCCAGCTCTTACCTTGCAGACTCTTTCATTGTTTTTCTCTGCAAAGAATGTTTTCCATGCCCTAAGTCTTTGCAGGTTTTTTTTCATTACTCTAACTTGCTCTGAGTAAATTTCTTTCCAGCCCTAACCAGGTACTAATGATGTTTCCAGCTCTTGCCGGCTTGCAAGCTCTTTCATTATTACTCTCTGCCAAGAATGTATTCCAAACCCTGTCTTTGATTTTTTTAAATTCTCTATTTGCTCCAAATGTTTCTTTCCAGCCCTAACAAAATGCTAACAATGTTCCCAGCTTTTACTGGTTTGCAAGCTCTTTCATTGTTACTCTCTGCCAAGATTGTATTCCTAACTCTGTCTTTGTAGGGTTTTCTTTTTCATTGCTTTACTTGTTCCAGATATTTCTTTCCAGCCCTAACCAGGTGCTATTAATGTACCCAAGCTCTTTCACTGTTACTTTCTGTGAAGAATGTTTTCCAAGCCCTAAGTCTTTGCAGGTTTTCCCCTACATTGGTCTAATTTGCTCCAAATGTTTCTTTCTAGCCCTAACCAGGTGCTAACAACCCACTTGCAAGCTCTTTCATTGTTACTCTCTGCAAAGAAAAATGTTTTCCAAGCCCTAAGGCTTTGCAGGTTTTTTTTCCATTGCTCTACTTGCTGAGAGTGTTTCTTTCCAAGTGCTAATGATGTTCCCAGCTCTTACTGGGAACTCAAGCTCTTTCATTGTTACTCTCTCAGAATAAATTTTTTAAAGCCCTTAACCAGGGGATAAAGTAATGTGCTGAAGCTGACTAGACTAAGGACGCTAGCCAGATGAATACCTAGTAAGCAGATTCTTTTCCTTATTTTCCTCCCCAAAAACTAAGGTGCGGCTTATATTCCGGTGCATTTTATACTCCAAAAATATGATATATCTGGCTCATTTTTTAATCCAAATGTAGTCATGTTCTGTTTTTAAGGAGTTATCCTTGGATGTATGGATTCTGGGGTGGGCTGCCGGGGGTTCACAGGGGTTCAGGAGAACCTCTAGCTAAGATTCTGTGCAGTTCAGAGAATCCCCAAATCCCACTCCTCGCTGGCCCAGTCCTGCCCATCACACCCCGCCTCTCCCATGAGTCCCCACTTGGCCTGATTTGGATATAGGTAAATTCAGGGCACGCACGGAGGCTTGGGGAGGGTGAAAAACATGCTTACTGGAAGTTCAGGAAGGCTGGAAACAGGCCCATTTCCAGCCTCCAGAGGGCCTGGGGAGGCCATTTCCACCCTCCCGGAGGCTTGAGCAAAACCACCAGAGCCTAAGGAGGGCAAAAACGCTCTCCCCCATTGTGCAGGAGGCTAACTAGGCCATGCCTACCATGGCCACGCCCATCCAGCAACCAGGCAGAGAACCCCTTACTAAAATTTTTGAAGTCCTAACCCCTTTTACTTATTTTCTTTAAAAAATTGTATAGGGTGGAATGAATAAACATGTTAGCTAAAGCCTGGAATTAAATTCTACTTCATCAATGGATCAAGTGAACACTGACTTTAAACATTGAGTATGATTCTTAAAAATAGGAAGAGAAAGACTGGAGTAGAAGTAACTTTTAGACTTCAAAGGACTCTCACACTTTACAGAACAAGTGAATATTCTCAGTTCACTTGAAAAAAACCAACTCTTAAATAAAATTTAATTGTAGGGAAAATTGTCTTGCTTATTTTGAGTGTAAAAGGCATTTTAATCAAAGATCTTACAGTAGCATCCTCTGCTAAGACTATTAAGGTGAACATACTAGTCTTAGAGATGGATATTCTTACCAAAGCTATCCATTTAACCAGGCTAGTGAATGGTTCAGCAGGATACATATTGATTGAGTAGGCACTGAAATCTTGTCTACATGTTTAGCCTGAAGCGATTAAAACTAATTCTGGTAATATGGATATCCCAGCTATCATTTGCAAGCGATGTGAAATCTAAGTCAGGATCAGGAGCATTTTAAATTTAAAATTGTCCTGCAACTGTCACCAAGAAATGTCAAACAGATGTTCTCTCCATTTAGGAATCAATTCCTTCCTTAATCTTTAGGTACTCGGAGAGCTATGCTGTCCTAATGCAACAAGAGCTCTCTGATCATTTCAGTGCTGCCATTATCTTAGAATAGGCTCCCAAATTATCTCTTCTTTTTTTGTCTGTCAATCATCGTGCAGATATTTACCCATGAAAGGCTGAAACTATATCCGAGCTACAAAAAACAGGATGACCACTAGATGACAGAGGAAGAGAGAAAGACCAACCAACACTAGGACTTCATTGTCATCTAGAAGTAGTACCAATTTTTGCTGTCCAAATATGACAAGTAATATTGTGTAGCCTTTCCATTGGTCCACTTTTAACTAACCATATTCAATGAAGTACAAACACTCTGGATTGATTTTAATGCAAAGAATAGAATAGAGTAGAGTAGAGTAGAGTAGAGTAGAGTAGAGTAGAATAGAATAGAATTCTTTATTGGCCAAGTGTGATTGGACACAAGGAATTTGTCTTTGGTGCATATGTTCTCAGTGTACATGAAAGAAAAGATACATTTGTCAAGAATCAATTGCTACAACACTTAATGAAATACAGCCTTAGTGAATAGTTTGACAGTGGTGAGGGAATTATTTGCTTAGCAGAGTGATGGCATTCAGGAAAAACTGTTCTTGTGTCTAGTTGTCTTGGTGTGCAGTGCTCTGTAGCGACATTTTGAGGGTAGGAGTTGAAACAGTTTATGTCCAGGATGTGAGGGATCAGTAAATATTTTCACCGCCCTCTTTTTGACTCATGCAGTATACAGGTCCTCAATAGAAGGTAGGTTGGCAGCAATTGTTTTTTCTGCAGTTCTAATTATCCTCCGAAGTCTGTGTTGGTCTTGTTGGGTTGCAGAACCAAACCTGAGAGTTATAGAGGTGCAGATGACAGACTCAATGATTCCTCTGTAGAACTGTAACAGCAGCTCCTTTGGCAGTTTGAGCTTCTTGAGTTGTCACAGAAAGAACATTCGTTGTTGTGCTTTGAATGAAAAATGAAAATGAAAAGAGAACAGGTAAAGAAGAGGAGAGCAAATATACATGGTTCTGCTACTCATTCCTAAGTCAATGGATGGTTCACTGCATGGTGGATAGCGTGTTCTTCCTAAGATACTGTACAGGATGTGCAGCTTCTTAGGATATTGTATCTGTTCCAGTTTGAAGAGGTCCATTAAGGATGCTATTCTTAAAGGTCATTTCTATTCCACTTTAGTTTCAAGCATCATCATGGCAGAGGAATTTTTCTTTTGTCTGAGCTTGACACTACACAAATAATTGTTCTACGTCCAGCTGGGGAAGCTTATAATGGAGAAGTTAAATGCTTTAGCTTTTCTTCTTGATTATGGACAAAACTAATAACCTACACCCACTGTGCTGAGACAATGTATGATGATTTTAGTATGCATATGCCAGCCTTCAAATCAAAAGTTTTCCCAAGGGTGATGTCTTCTGTGGCAATTCAGCAGAGAAACCAGATCATACCGGGCACTTGATTCTTTAGCTCATGGTTAAGTCAACAATGCACTGCTCTTCATCTTTCCAATCCCATTATAATTAGGAGCTGACTACAGGGATATGGGAATCCATCTGAAACTGAACCGAACCATTTAAATTAAAATCAAATTAAAAACAAGCAAACAAAGAAGTTGTGCTACGGAATTTGGTGGTACGTTTCCTGATTATGTACATTTTAATGAATTATTGTATGGGAATGAATAGCGTTCATGTATGGCTCATTCCAGATTTAGTATACAGTATATCTGCTTTAAAAACACTTTGTGAAGAATCTCCAAGTGTTCAATAAGGTAAAATTATTATTATTATTATTATTATTATTATTATTATTATTATTATTATTATTTATTCAATTTGTATGCCGCCCCTCTCCGCAGACTCAGGGCAGCTCACAACAACAAAACAATGTACAACAAATCTAATAATTTAAGAATCACTAAAAACCCCTTATTAAAAAGCAAACATACACACAAACATACCATGCATAAACTGTATAGGCCTGGGGGAGATGTCTCAATTTCCCCATGCCTGACGGCAGAGGTGGGTTTTAAGGAGTTTACGAAAGGCAAGGAGGGTGGGGGCAGTTCTAATCACTAGGGGGAGCTGGTTCCAGAGGGTCAGGGCCGCCACAGAGAAGGTTCTTCCCCTGGATCCCGCCAAACAACATTGTTTAGTTGACGGGACCCGGAGAAGGCCAACTCTGTGGGACCTAACCGGTCGCTGGGATTTGTGCGGCAGAAGGCGGTCCCGGAGATATTCTGGTCCAATGCCATGAAGGGCTTTATAGGTCATAACCAACACTTTGAATTGTGACTGGAAACTGATCGGCAGCCAATGCAGACTGCGGAGTGTTGGTGTAACATGGGCATACCTAGGGAAGCCCATGATTGCTCTCGCAACTGCATTCTGCACGATCTGAAGTTTCCAAACACTCTTCAAAGGTAGCCCCATGTAGAGAGCATTACAGTAGTCAAACCTCGAGGTGATGAGGGCATGAGTGACTATGAGCAGTGAGTCCCAGTCCAGATAGGGCCGCAACTGGTGCACCAGGCGAACCTGGGCAAACACCTCCCTCGCCACAGCTGAAAGATGATTCTCTAATGTGAGCTGTGGATTGAGGAGGATGCCCAAGTTGTGGACCCTCTCTGAGGGGGTCAATAATCCCCCCCCCAGGGTTATGGATGGACAGATGGAATTGTCCCTGGGAGGCAAAACCCACAGCCACTCCGTCTTATCAGGGTGTAGAATAAGATGTAGAATCATAGGGCAGAAATGAATTTTGGAGGCCTTCGAGTCCAACCCCCAAACTACACCAAGGTACATTTAACATCCAAGACAGCATTTTATATCCTCTTTTAGTAATATAACCAAATATTACAGACCAACGTTTAGCTTTAAACAATGAAGAAAGTAGATAGAATTTGGAAGATCAGTTACATTTCAGTATTTGTAAATATGTTGTGTGTTCTACAGATCTTTGTGTAGCTCTGCAACTGAAAAACAAGTGGGTCCATGAGACATTATGCTACCGGTACTAAATTAGTTATTAACAAAACCCCCAGTAACTATGAAACTGGATTTGTTATTTACAGGCAGGGGTGGGCTGCAATCTGGATGGCGGGGAACACAGTGGGGTAGCGAAAATGGAGCTCCACCCCAGAGCACCCAATTCGCACTGAAAGATGTTGAAAGAAAATGCACGGCATCCTGCATAAGCCACGCCCACAGTGTGGTAGTTAAAACTTTGGTAGCCTTTACTGTTTATAGATGTAGATGAGCCATGAAAAATAGTCTCTGCATTTATCAATAAATAATCCATTGTTCCGCATGCAAAACTCCCCCTCCGTTCTGAGCTCAAAACAGATTTAACACTGCTGAAATTATTAATTTTTAAAATTCCATCGTATTGGATTAACATAAAAGTAATTGGGATAGGAAAGCAGAATAAAAGGGAACTATATTGAAAAGAGAATAAGTTGCACATTGAATCATGTGCTGTATGAGTGACTCAGACATAACAGCACTGAGATAAAACCTTAGTTTAGATAATCCCCAATTTGTTGGGGGGGCTGAAAGGAAGCTGGGACAGTGCTACAATTCATTTTCTTTATCATGAATCTCTTTCCACTGTTGACTTTTAAGTTCTGTTCCTCCATCCTTCTTGGCCTTCCCTGTTTAGCTACAGCACATTAACTCTTCTTGAAGTATAAATTGGAAGACAGCAAGTGCCAGCTTTTTTATTTTTTTAATGGTTTCCAAACGCTTTGGAATTTCCTGCTGGCTATATTAAATTGGCCAACAACTTTGTAATTGTCTAAAAACAGTTGGTTGACATTTCTTTCCACCCATGTTTTTAAAAGCTACTTGGCTGAAATGCTGCTTCTTTTTTTCCTTAAAAAAAAAGTTAAATCAAAGCAAACCAAACCAAACTGTATCTTGAAATCCTTAGTTTTTTTCAGGGTGAAAAAGAAGTTATATTCCTTTCAGTGATTTAAGAGTAAGAGCAGGAAACGAATAATTCCGATTCCAAATCAGGAATCACTTAAAATAAAGCTCACGTGACCCTCATCTTCAGAGTATTTTATATATGCATTTTAAAAATTTCCTGAGTAGGAGATGGGGGGGGGAGGGAAGAACCTCCGTTGATGAAAGTTAATTATTGCTTGTTTTTTTTGCATACCAAGAGTTTAAACAAGCATCACAGCATTTATCCATCCCGTTCAGGTACATCTCTAATCCAGTGTCTCATAAACAGAAATACTCTAAGTGACGTCGAATTTATTTATTTATTTATTCAATTTTTATTCCGCCCTTCTCCTTAGACTCAGGGCGGCTTACAACATGTTAGCAATAGCACTTTTTAACAAAGCCAGCCTATTGCCCCCACAATCCGGGTCCTCATTTTACCCACCTCAGAAGGATGGAAGGCTGAGTCAACCTTGAGCAGGTGGTGAGATTTGAACCGCTGACCTTCACATCTACAGTCAGTTTCAGTGGCCTGCAGTACAGCACTCTACCTGCTGCGCCACCCTGGCTCTGAATTGCTTCTTCCACAAATCTTGAACACATAAGTGTCCCCTCATGAGATTTTACTTCTGCACATGCAGAGGAAGCAAAAAAAGAGGCCAATTTTTACAAGAAAAATGACCGTCGAAAATGGCACTGGAGCCAGTTCATGTAAATTGTTGGGCCGCTACCGGAATGGCACACCCTAGCGCACTGGTAAGGAACCCATCACTGCATATAGACCTCAGTTAACAACTGTCCTATTTAGTGATTATTTCAATGCTTGGCAGCAGTGAAAAAGTAGGTTCTTGACCAGTCCTTGAACTTAGAATGGCTACAACATCTCGAGGTCATGGGAACACCATTTCTGGCCTTCACAGCCAGCTTCCAACAAAGTCAACGGGGAAACTGACACTGTCATGCCACAAAAATGACACATGGAGTTACTTGTGAGTAGTTTCCTTGATTGTTCTTCGGTTATAAATAGACTCATGCCAGACTAAAGCAACTATTTGCCTAATTAGAAATATACTTACTAGGGAGCAGTGATGGGCTCCTACAGGAACGGTCAGGAATGCAGTTCCGGTAGCAAAATTTGGAGCTCCACCCCAGAGCACCCAATTTGCACTGAAAGATGTTGAAACAAACTGCATAAGCTATGCTCGTCGCCATTGTTAAATCACTGCACCGGAGACTTCTGTTTATTCATAACACGTTTATTCACAACACACAACGAGCGAGCGTTCTCCTGGAAAGCCACTCCCAACAAGGGCAACGGCTAACCCGTTGCCCTATTTATACCTTTTCTTATACGTGGGCTTTCTAACTGACAACCGTTTAACTTTGGCGTCAACTTACATTTAGCCGTGTCTTAACCAATCAGTAAATTTCTTCAATTTATTTAAACGAACCCAACACCCACAGTGTGGTAGTAAAAAATTTGGTAGCCCATCACTGCTAGGGAGCAGCCATTTAAACATCCTTCCTAATGATAAAATGATCACAAAATTTTATAATTATCTGTTAAGCTATAAGTTGGAAGAAGAGGTTGTAAAGGAGGTGACGATAACATAGGCACAAAACTTTGGTCATAACATAGAACTGGGAAAATGGGAAAAAATCTGGAGTAAAAGCTATAAAATGATGAAGTGTGTTGCATACAAAGAAAACATTTATAAAATATTTTACAGATGGCATTTTCCACCAGTAAGGATTGAAAAAATATATTCCAAACTTTGCAAGAATGTTGGAAATGGAAACACAAAACTGGAACATGTTATCACATGTGGTGGTTATGTCCCAAAGCAATGCAATACTGGCAAAGGTCAAAGAAATGGACTGAAGAAATAATTAGACAAAACATAGAAATTAAACCAGAACTATTTTTACTAGGGATATTTAAAGGGAACCAGGATAAAAAGGCTCAATATTTAATTTTACATATCATCATAGCAGCAAGTACAACATTTGCACAGAATTGGAAGAACAATAAAATACTGTCAGAGGAGTGTGTGATAAAAAAAAATCTTAGAGTGTGAAGAGATAGACAGGCTTGCACAAGAAATGAATGATAAAGAAGAATCAGATTACTATTCTGTTATTACTGTATTGGAGGTGCTGCTGTGGTTTGGCTTCTAGGAGATGGCTGTATTTTGTCTGTGGTTGCAGTTTGTCTGTGTATTTTGATCCAGAACAACACAGGGATGCCACCACCAATCACCCTTACCAGGCTCAAAACCAAACCTATCCCACAGACAAAATACAACCACTACCTGTTCTGCCGGCGTGTCCCAACAGTCCGTAATTACAGGGTAATTAGTCCCAAACAGACACACACCACACGATAGAAGGAAAACCAAAAGTCTTTATCAACAAAAAAGCAAAAAACCCTCCCTTTTAAAATGTCAAAGGGATTTTCTGGTACACACAAGGCACAGGTTAAATGCAATCCAATTTTTCACCCAGTAACTGGGAAATTGAGTCCAATTCCAAAGTCCACACACAATCTTGAACAGGGAAACAGCAAAACCATGATCTTGATGAAACTATGAATCAGATAAACTTCCACAAGGCTAAATCAGCACGTTGCTCTTTTTATCTGTAGCACTAATTACAGCAGCCCCACCCAACCACAGGTGGCCTCACTTATCTCCTGTAATAATCCTTCAGTTGTTCTCTCCTCTGCATCACTCTCCGCATGCGTGGGTCTGTCATAGGTTCTTGTTCAGAATCCAGGGATGATAAGGAAGATTGATCTCCTCCTGGACTGTCTGCCAAACTCCCCTCTTCCCTGTCATTCCCGCTTCCTTGGTCAGAGGAGACTTCGTCGGCAAATTCTATCAGGAGCAAAACAGGCCTGTGGCATGTGGATGTTTCCCCCACCTCCACCTCCACATTCCTTGGGGCAGGAGCTGGGCCAGAGCTAACCACAACACCACCTAGAAGCCAAACAGTGGTGGCATCTCCAACTGCCGCACCCCCCTCCGACATCCACACAAAACAATCTAAACACACACCATAAACACAAACCCACCTCTGTCGTCAAGCGTGGGGGAACTGAGACATCTTCCCCTGCCTATGTAGTTTTACTGCATGATATGACTGTATTTATGTTTTTTACTGGGGTTCTTTGCTTTTAGATTTTTAAATGTACAAGTGTTATTTTAGATTTTGAATTATTAGATTTGTCAATGTATATTGCTTTTGTTACTGCTGTGAGCCGCCCCGAGTCTGCAGAGTTAATAATAATAATAATAATAATAATAATAATAATAATAATAGCCAGACCACAAACTCAGAGCCAAACCAAAACCTGGGATATTACACTACATACATACATTACATATATATTATATATATGTATATATATGTACACATGTATATATGTATACACACATATACACATACATATGTATGTATAGTTAAGTGAAAAGATGGACAAATGGATTGATAATGGATGTAAAAGGATATGGGATAAATATCAAATATTTAGATAAATTGTAGATTGTAAAAATCATCCGCACCCATAGAAATACATAGAAATTGACAGCAAGGCTAATGCAGTGAATAGGGTATGACAGATTGCACAGGCATGTGTGACCCAAGGCAGGTTTACCAATGCAAATTTATTGTATGATATGGGGCACCTTCTGAGGTACAAACACTGTACGTACTGTATATTTGCATTCAGAACAGGGATGAAATGCTCCTGGTTCACTCGTGCCTGTCAATCCTCGGAGATCTGGTCCTGAAGGGAGTGCGAAGCTCCGCCCACTTGCCCAGACGCCACCATTTAGGTCCTTTTACCTTCTGTGCTTATGCAAAGCATTCTGTGCATGTGCAGAGGGTAAAAGAACCCAAGTGGCAGCATCTGGGCACGTGGGCGGAGCCTCACGCTCCCTTCGCGACTGTCTCTCCAGCAACTGAGAGGCACGAGCGAACCGGGAGCATTTCACCTCTGATTCAGCAGCTGAATTACTGAAGAAAATGTCCAATGCTTCCTTTCCATAAGGCCACAGGAGACCATAAATGGCTCTGAGGAGTCATAATTTGGGTGATGATTCCCATGACTACTACTCTTGGTGTCTCCTGTCTTCAGCCTCCTGCAGACCCCCATTTGAGTACTTGTGGGGCTGGAAGATCCTGAAAAAAACAGTGCCTCTCATTTAAAAAAAATTGAAGCAGTGGGAAAAAGGGGAATCCCCCCTCCACAGTGGTGAGAACGATGATATCAGAGAGAAAAATTAATTTTTTCTTCAGAAATACAATGACAGTACCCCTTTTGTTAGCCACTGCATACTTTAGCTCTATTTTTTTTGGGTTTGCCGAGGAGAGTCTTATGCTCTTCAACAAACATTTTATCCTTCATCAGTAGCTAAACCTGCCTGAGCTCATTAAATGGCAATGTGTTGGTTACTTACAGTTGATAAAATTATCAGAGGCCCGTTTTTTTTCTCCCAGCTGGGGCTGCAGGAAAGCGTATGTTTCCAGGCCAAGAAAAGCAATAAGGGGGAAATGTTATTCTCAGACTTGACCAAGTGACCCTTTCTCCTTTTTTAGAGGAGTTCTTCTGAATCCCAGCCCAGGACCCGTCCTTTTGCAGCAAAACAGCTTTCCTGGGTTTTCTGGGGGGGTGGGGGGTAGGGTGGGGTGCGGGAAGTGACTTATTATAAAACTCACTGTACTCATTGAAGTTAATGAGATGTGGAAAGCTTTGTAATTTGATTTGCTGGACCATATGCTGTAAAAGGATACTGCTGATTGCATTCCTCCACGTTTAATTTAAGCAGTATGCAACAGCTTCTTCATATGGCTACTTGTATAATTAAAATTAAATTGGAGTATTTTTAAAAAAAGGAAAGTCAGAGGAAAAGAAAAGAAAACACTCCCCCCCCCCACTATTGGCTTTATTACTTTAGTGTGGTTGGCTTGCAAGCTTTCTTCTTGAACACATCTGTAAGTAATGTGAGGGTCTAATTTTAAATCTTGGCAAATATCTCCCACTTAACATTAGGCTTGTTTTTTTTAACTGACAAGATTGGAGCGGTGGTTTTTTTGGAAGCCTGTCGGTAACAGATATGCACCCGCAAGGACAAAAACATTTCTTAATTGGAGTTAACTGTAACACAAAACTTAGCATTCTCCTGACCTCCCTCTCACACTCAATTTAGACACTGCAACACAAATGGGGTGCGGTGAAATTAAGCTTCTGTCTTTACCAAATGCAATGAAATATTTTGTTTCTCTCTTTTCTCTCTTTTTTTAAAAGCCATCCTAGGGTTCAATGTTATACAGTGGTACCTCTACATAAGAACTTGTAAGTAGAAGCAATTTTTCCCATAGGAAACAATGTAAAAGCAAATAATGCATGCAAACCCATTAGGAAAGAAATAAAAGCTTGGAATTTGGGTGGGAGGAGGAGGAAGAAGAGGAGGAGGACAGTCGCTGCCCAGAGCGAAGGGAGCATTTCTTTTATCTGGGCGCTGGCAGAGGTTTATTCCCTCTCCAAGCACCCAGAGAAAGGAAAACGCTCTGTTTGCTCTGGGCTGCCAAAGCCTCCTTAAGTGCCACCGAAAGGCTCCTCTAGCAGCCCAGAAAAGCCGAAGATGGCCAGGATTAAAGAGGGAATGGCAGGAAACTGGCCGGGCCTTCGTGCCGCTCTCAAATTTCCTGGGAAATTTTTACGGGCTCGGGTTCTTAAGCAGAAAATGGTTCTTAAGAAGAGGCAAAAAAAAATCTTGAACATCCGGTTGTTATCTAGAAAAGTTCTTAAGTAGAGGCGTTTTTAAGTAGAAGTACCACTGAATTTTTCTTTTCTTTCTTTTTTTCTTTTTTCTTTCTTTTCACCATCTGCTAATAGCAAAGAGAGCAGCAGCTGGTTCTCCTGGATTGGACCAGTTCTGGAGACAAGAGGCTCTGCCCACCTGCCCGCAATGCTTCTGCGCATGCATAAGCATATGCACAAACTGGTAGGAAAGGGTTTTAGAACCCACTACTGAAACAGAGATTTCAAAACAACCTATAAATATTGTTGAGCAAAGTTGTGTGCTCTTGCCACTGTGTAAAACCATTCTGCTTTAACATACATCTGATGTTTTAACTTTTCTTTATTTACCTGCAAATATTTATGAGGGATTTTTTTTCATATGTATTTATATCTGGGCATTTTCCTCTTACTTTTTCCTACCAATGCGCTGCATGTGCATTGTGACATTTCGTGCATGCATATAAGTGTGCATCCCCTAACACAATTTTGGTTCACGCATGTCCAGAGGGATGATTTTCCTTCTGTGCATGCTCAGAAAACTGAAAAATCCTCAAAAATTAGAAAAAAATGATGGTGGCCCACACAGACTAGCAAAGACAACACTGGTGCTGCCGTGCCAAAGTTGCGCAATCGTAGCAGCAATGTTTTGATGAGGTCCCACTCTTCAGCTTCAAGTTGGTACTTTCAGCTTTATGCTAGGGCGAACAAAGCTAGCACGAAGCCAGAAGCACCAACCTGAAGATGACAAGTGGGATCTCATTGAAACGTTGCCAGATTCTGTCAATCGTACATGGGAAAAGACCTGAATACGCCAAAACCTACATACCTATACTCGTGAAAATCTATGAAAATAAATATATATACTGTATATGATATGTATATGCAGGGGTGGGCAGCAGGCAGGACGGGGTGGAACGCAGTGGAAATGAAGCTGTATGCACAGCTCCAGTTGATTGGTGGCAGTAACCTCCTGGATTAACTGTCTCAGCTCAGCTCTCCTTTTTTCCCTGCTGCTGCTGCTGTATGCTCCTTTTTTCCTCTTTCCTGCTTCCTGGCCTCAGACGAGCTTCCCTTTCTCCTTTCCAGCTCCCCTCCAGCCTCACGCGACCACCTCCCAAGGTGCCGCGTCAAGGCAGTCTAGGCTGTGGTCTTTTTCCCTTTCCGAAGCCCTCACTCTGCCCACAGCTGAGATGAAAAGGCATTGTGCGGCAATAACAGTTCACTTGAATGATGATGATCATTCAAGCCACTCCCACCTGGTCACATGGCTAGTAAGCCACTCCTACCCAGTCACATGACCATCAAGCCACACCCACAAAATAAGCCACACCCAAAGTGTGGCAGTAAAATTTTTGGCTGGCCATTACTGTGTGTATATGTATATGTATATGTATATGTATATGTATATGTATATGTATATGTATATGTATATGTATATGTATATGTATATGTATATGTATATGTATATGTATATGTATATGTATATGTATATGTATATGTATATGTATATGTATATGTATATGTATATGTATATGTATATGTATATGTATATGTATATGTATATGTATATGTATATGTATATGTATATGCATATGTTTGTTTTTGTAGATTTTCACGGGTACAGGTATGATGGTCTTGGTATATTCAGAAATGGCGACATTTCAACGAGGTCCCACTCGTCATGTTCATGCTGGTGCTTCTGTCCTTGTTCTAGGGCGAACATATACATACACATGTATATGTATATACTGTATATGATTGTTTTGTATCTCCCAATAACAGCTTTGTGAGGTGAGATGAGTTAAAAGTAATTGACTGGCTCAAGGTCACACAGTCAGTTTTCATAATTAAGGCAGGACTAGAACTCACAATCTCCCAGTTTCTAGCTTGGTGTCTTAACCGTTACACCACATTGGCTTTCAAGTGATGCAATGTGCCATTTTTATCAGGGGCGAAATATATTTACCTTCCTTGCTGGTTTGGAAGTGCGTGTGTCATGCACTCACCATAATCATGTCTGATTTTTGATTCTCTGTACATGAACAGAAGGCTTTGCGCATGCATAGAGGGTTAACAGGAAGTAACGACATCAGGGCAGATGGGTGGAGCCTCATGCTGCCGCCACTACAGAGGGTTAAAAGCAGAAAGTAGCAGGTGGGTGGGCAGATCCTTGTACTGCCGCTGCTAGCAGTTCACCGAACCATGCGCTGCCACTGCTACCAGCGCACATGATCTAGACAGAACTGGCGGGATTTCACCACTGGTTTTTATTCTTGGAAAGGTGCACATCAACCAGGGTGAAATGCTACATGTTTGGATTGGTTTGTACTTTCTGGTAGCGGAGGGCACCTGTGGTTTGCCGAGCCGGTAGCGATGGCTGGCTGGCAACACCCCGAACTGGTCACCCATCGCTGCTCGCTTGCCCTGCCCAGTCTCTGCTCTGCAGCTTGCCTGCCTGAAGCACTCCATCCTTGATCTGCGTGCCAGGTAAGCCTGCAAAGTCATGCCTACCTAGCTGTCTCTGTCCCCCCCCCCCCCCGCCTGCCTTCTCTATTTTATTCTCTGCAGCCCAAAGCCCTGACATGCTTGCCTGCCTTCCACACAGCCTTCCTGGTATCCCTGCAGTCAGCTTGTGAAGGCAGAGAAGCGGAAGGCCATGTAGAAGGCAGGTAAGAATGTCGGAGACCTTCCTGGTAGTCCCCCATGCCCACTTGCCTTCTGAGGTCAATGGCTCTTGGCAGAGACACAGATGCTGCTGCTCTGGGGCTGAGAAAGGGGGTGGTGACAGTGGCAGTAGTCCAGGATGGCAAGCGGATGTCCTGGGGCTGCACATGCACTTTCAGACCCCCCTCAGAACCAGAGGAGCAGCTGCAGCTGTCAGCAGCCTCTCAGGGACCTCGTGGTGGTGGCCTTTGCTGCAAGCCAGCATCCCTGCTCAACCCAGCTGCAGGCATCGCGACACCCATCCTGGCACTTCTTAAGCGCTCAGCTGGGACTCAAAGCCTCCTGAGAAAAGCAGACAGTGGAAGCTGTGTGGGGCTCTTCCCTGCTTGAGCAGCCATGAGTCCCCATAGCCTGGGCCAAAGGAAGTGCTGGCCAGTCTGCAGCCTGCCCTGTCCCACCCTTGAGAGGCTAGCAGGAACTGCTGCAGCTGCGGCTGTTCTGGTTCTGACTGGGGTCAGAACCTACTCAGCCCCAAAGTAGCAGCTGCAGCATCTCCACCAATGGCCTCCCGCCTATCCACTGGTCGCTGACCTTGTAGGGGACCGGGCAGGCTGGAGACTGGCTGGCCCTTCCTTTTGCCCAGGCCATGGGAGTGCATGGCTGCACAAGTGAGTGTCATGAAGTCCTTAGCCAGGTCAGGCAAGGATGCCGGCTTCCAGAAAAGCCCACCACCACAAGGCCCTTCCATGCAATAGGCTGTGCTGCCCCAGTCTTGCTCCACTGCACATCTTTGCTGGGCACCAGCTTCCAATTCCAGCCCATCCACCCCATGAGCGAAGCAGGCAGTTTGAGCTTCACAATTGGCTATGCATCCCCTGCTCTGGCGGCTCTGCCCTGCCCAGCTCTGGCTGCTATCACTTCCCACAAACTTCCTGAGAGACAGCCAGAGTGAGGGCCGGGCGAGAGTGCATGTGGGCCTGGTTGGCGAGACTTGGAGACCACCCGGCATGCCCATCTGCTGGCTCTCCAGGCGGCACCACTGTCTTCCTGCTCCACTAAGGCCCTCACCAGCTCTGGAGCCTGAGGCCGGCAAGTTCCATAGGTGTGCGGCCCTACACTGCCCAGCACATAAAGGTCCCGGAGCTAAAGCCAGAAAGATGAGAGGGGCGGTGGAGGCAGACAATGGCACTCCAGAACATGACAGGGGATGTGCTGCTGCAAGCCCTGGCTGCCCGCCCTTCCAGAGCCCTTTCTTGCTTATCCCACTACCAAGAAGAAAGAAAAAAAGAAAGAGAAAGAAAGAAAGAAAGAAAGAAAGAAAGAAAAAAAGGGAAGGGACAGAGAGACAAGAAAGAAAAGGAAAGGAAAGAAGGAAAGAAAGAAAGAAGGAAAGGAAAGGAAAGAAAGAAAGAAAGAAAGAAAGGAAAGGAGGAGTAAAGAAAGAAGGAAAGGAAGGGAAGGAAAGTGGAAAAGGAAAGATGAAAGAAATGAAAGAAAAAAAGGAAGAAAGAAAAAGAAATAAAAAGAAGGAAAAAGGAGGAAGGAAGGAAAGAAAGAAAGAAAGAAAGAAAGAAAGAAAAACTTATGATCACAATTGAGCCCAAAGTTTTGGTTGCTAAGCAAGAGCATTGTTAAGTACGTTAAGTACATTTTACAAATTGGCCCACCCACCCGATCATCTGACCACCAAGCTATGGCTACCTGAAACCACACCCATCTGATCTCCAAGCCATGCCCACAAAACAAACCACACCCACAGAACTGGTAGTGAATTTTTTTTCACCACATCAACCTTCCCTATCCTGCCATGCCTGGAAGTTTTGGACTTCAACTCCTATGGAACAATAATTTCATCATGTTATATCACCTTCTAGTTAAGTGTGGATTCAATTACAGCCGAAGCCTAGGATAATTTGCTTTGAAATAAATTCCCCTTCTGTGAAATTTCCACTTTTTGGAGAGGAAAAAAACATCTGACAATCCACTCCTGTCTCTTAAACCAAGTCAGTCATCTAACAACTGAGGTCTGCAATTATAGCCCCAAGCAGATGTGGACTTCCCAATTCCCCTTTTCATTATTTAGTATCCTTGTAGTATAGCAGGTTATGTTTCTCTTAAATTTCCTTCTGTTGATTTGCCTGCTTCTGGGCAAACAATTCCTACTGAAGCAAGCCATGTCTTCTGTCTTCCTTTGTTTCTTCCGGAAGCCAATCCTTCCTCGTGCATTTTTATTTTGCTAGCTATTTCGAGTAAATTTTTCTTTCTTTTCTACATGCTTTGCATTTTTCAAGATTATATCATTCCTATCATTAACGTTCCTCTGTCCCTGCTGTTGATTGGTCACTGCTAAATGGGTAACGAAGGTGGTTCTATTTTCAAGGATTTTTATTTAACATCTAAGATTCTTTATTACACTTGTCTCAAATCTGTATTGCCCTTCGGTCGTTTTGCACATTTAAAATTTTTGGTGTTTAATATGAGCCATCTTGGGCAGCTCTGCAACTTCTCTGCTCCCCTTTCACTCCATTCCACTCCCCCCTCCACACCGCCCCGCCACATTTCCTCCCTGCTCGTTTATCTGCAACATAGTGGAATAGAAGCCAATGGGAGGAATGGAGGAAGAACAACATTTTTATCTTTGCCTTATTACTTTGCATTCAGGCACCCCAGTGCCTTGTTTTAAAGCTAATTGGTACCATTTACAAGACGCAGGTCTGGTTCTGTCACCTTTTGGCTCCACTGAAAGCATACGGAAAGAGCATGCGGGGTCTGGATGGGTGTCAACAGACTAAAACTCAACCCGGATAAGACGGAGTGGCTGTGGGTTCTGCCTCCCAGGGACAATTCCATCTGTCTGTCCATCACCCTGGGGGGGGAATCATTGGCCCCCTCAGAGAGGGTCCGCAACTTGGGCATCCTCCTTGATCCACAGCTCACATTAGAGAACCACCTTTCAGCTGTGGCAAGGGGACGTTTGCCCAGATTTGCCTGGTGCACCAGTTGCGGCCCTACTTGGACTGGGACTCACTGCTCACAGTCACTCATGCCCTCATCACCTCGAGGTTTGACTACTGTAATGCTCTCTACATGGGGTTACTTTTGAAGAGTGTTTGGAAACTTCAGATCGTGCAGAATGCAACATAGGTATGCCCATGTTACACCAACACTCCGCAGTCTGTGTTGGTTGCCGATCAGTTTCTGGTCACAATTCAAAGTGTTGGTTATGACCTATAAAGCCCTTCATGGCATCGGACCAGAATACATCCGGGTCCGCCTTCTCTGCACGAATCCCAGCGACCAGTTAAGTCCCACAGAGTTGGCCTTCTCCGGGTCCCATTGACTAAACAATATCATCTGGCGGGACCCAGGGGAAGAGCATTCTCTGTGGCAGCCCCAACCCTTTGGAACCAGCTCCCCCCAGAGATCAGAATTGCCCCCATGCTCCTCACCTCTCGTAAGCTCCTTAAAACCCACCTCTGTCATCAGGTATGGCGGAACTGAGATACTCCTTTCCCCCTGGGCCTATACAATTTATGCATGGTATGTTTGTGTGTATGTTTGGTTTTTAATAAGTGTTTTTTAATTATTTTAAATATTAGATTCATCATATGCTGTTTTATTATTGTTGTTAGCCGCCCCGAGTCTACAGAGAGGGGCGGCATACAAATCTAATAAATAAATAAATAAAATTTTAAAAAAAGGGGGGGGAGAGGAGCAGAGCTGTTTCAAGATACTTTTTGGGGAGTTAGTTCTTTTGCAGGAACCAACCTCTCACTTTCAATTTATTTGATAAAATGGTCTAGTGCACAATTTAGGGAGGGGAAAAAAATCCTTTGGCCAAGTCTAGTGGTTTTCTCCCATGGTCCTCTATCGAAGAAGAAAACATGCGAAAGCTTCTCTCAGGGTGGGAGGAGGAGGAGATAGAAAAATAATTGAAAATCCGTTAATTTTTTTCCAACCTCAGTGTGGAGGTCAAGACAAAGATTTTGACAAAGCTTGATTTCAGCCATTTGATTCTGGGTTGCAAACACAATTAAACAATTTTCAGCGGCCCGAGCCTATAAAATTTAAAACCAACCCAGCTGGCTGGAGTGTCACACCACATCAAATTCCATGCCTGGGAATTTCGGTCGGAAATCAAGGAACAAATCTGGAGCAAGTGTTAGAATCAACCATTAAAAGAATTAAAGGTCAGTTTGAAAGTCTAATCCAAATACTGTAGGTTGAAAGAAATCTTGAACTTATTGGTTTCACTTTTTAAAACAGAGATTTTTAAAAATAAACAAATTAGAACTGTGGGGTCCTTGGTGCTAGCACTGACAATGTTACCTAGTTGGGTAATGAAATGTCTTCAAGGAAACATACAAGCTCAGAGAGTACCAAAGACCCCACAGATCAACGATGAGCTACAAATATTTATAAAATTAGAACTATTTGTTAAAGCCTTGGTTTTAATATTAGTAAAAGTGTAGTTCAAAACTGTTTTAAGGATATATGATTGGCAAGGAGAAACTATTGGAATGTGGCCAAACTATGAATGGAGAGCATCCCCCAAATACTTGTTTTGTGTTTCTTCAACCTTTCCCCCCAAAATTTTCCTAGCTTGAGAAAATATTTATGTTGGATGCACAGATATATTTGCCATCTGTGGCAATCTTACAGTTAATTAAGTATGAGCAAGTCAATAATTACATAAGGTGAATTCATGTCATGTAGACTTCTTATAATCTGTTAAGATTGTCATCCAGATAAAGATGTTTTAGTTGGTGATGATAAAATTTAAATTGGCAAAAGAAAGCTCAAAACCGAATTGATTGGAAACATGAAGAAGAGGCCTTTATTCTATATTGAATAGACAATAGTTAGAATGATGATATTTTTTTAAAAATTATCATTTAATGTTTTTAAGAAGACTTTATAACTATAGTACCAGAACACAATAGCTGCAGAATATTAAAAACAATGAGTAAAAAGAAACAAAAAACAAAAAAACAAAAAAAAGCATAAAAGTGCTTATTAAAAAAAAGGGACAGGAAAAAGAAAAAGTGAGACTAATTATAATACCATTATAACAATAATTCTAGTTATGGACATTCTCATAATCTTTATCTAGGTGAAATGGTGCATCATCGGGCAACGATTTTTGAACCAGGTACATCAAATATGTCCAAAATTCAGAATCAATGATTCCCATGGAATTCAAATTTGAGAAATTCTATAGAGCATTTTATGACTTAAAAATGATGATGAAACATTTTATGACATACTATAAAATGCCGTAAAACATTTCCTGTGCTGATTATTTGACTATGCTCTCTATATAGAGTCATTTTGTTATGAGATGGGTGGCAAATAAATTCAATAAACAGATTCAACTAGCAGTTCAACATGGGCTACTTTTGAAGCGAGTTACATCTCTGAATGTATCCCAAATTTTCCAGTGAAAACAGTACATTAGAAACTCTGTCATTCTTGAAAGCATTGAGGAATCTGATAAGGATCTATTCCTAAAGAATGATCCAAGAGGTCATGAGCTTGCTAGTATCAAATCAAATATAATCAGATACAAACAGATAGAAGTTACCTAGTAACCTGACTGTATCAACCAAACTACATTCCATTAAAAGCCAAAGATTGATCACAGCCCATAGTTCTGTACCACTTCTACTGAAGATTGATCCAAAAACAAATAAATGGTAACTTTCCCATAAAGCCGATTAAGGTTGACAATCTGCTAAATTTTCATTGCACATACGTATGGCTGATAAAATAAAACCCCAAACCCAATAAACTAAAACTACCCTCATCAAATGGTAATTTCAATTTAGTGAATGAAATCCTATTACCCCAAATAAATGTCCTAAATAATCTATCAATATGAATACATATTTGGAATTGACATTAGGATGCTTCTGAGGATCTTAATTAAACAAGGGACAATGCACAAAGCATGTTAGTTGAGGAAATTCTGGGGGTTGAGGTCCATACTTCTTAAAATTGCTGAAGTTGAGTAACACTGATCAAAAGTACCAAAGGCAATCATGTAAAATACTTGTTTTGGTTATTTTTATTTTTAAGGCATCATTTAAGTCAGAAAACAAGGGAGGAGTACTTTCTCCATCCAATATTATCTTCTTATTGAAAACATGAGAGCAGCAGCCAAAAAACAGTTATTGTTGATTAATTTGAGCACAGGATTTGGCAGGGTGGAAACAGTATTAATGATGATTCCAAACCCTTCCACAAGAGCGTATTCTCCAGTTAATACTAATTCTTAAGAATTATCTGTACACATGCAATCCTGTTCTATCTCTCAATGCAGTACGAACAACTCTACTTAACAATTTTAGTCAATTTAATGTAATATTTCACTTAGGGCAACATACTTCTGAGTAGACACAAGTTCACTGATAGATCCAATTGATAAACAGAAGGTTTATCCCTCCCCTTTATAAGACTTTAATTTTAAATCTCAGGATAATTTCTCAGTCTGGGAAGCCTCATTAAAGAGAACCTCTGTGCGTACAGTCATTTTGGGAGAATACAATTTAAGATTTTAATATGAGCTTATGTCCCTGCTTCGTGTTGCCAAAAATTTAGAAACTGCTTCTGGAGAGAAGATTATTACTAATGGCAAACTTGGCTTTCTTTCCCTCTTTTTTAAAGACGGTGTAATTTGGCCCAAAAATGATCATTGGCTTTTACTTTTTAATGTATAATGTATTGTTTTTTTAATCCAAGCCCACAAGCATAGCAAATTAAGTAAAAAGAAAATGAGCTCTCTGTTTACGGGACCACTTGCCTTTCTTTCTAGCTTATTTTTTAAAAAAAAAATGTGAACAAAGATGCTTTTTTTCATACCAAAAATGGCAAAGGCCAAAAGTTTAATCTTTCCTAGACAACTTATTTTATTGCATTTTAAATTTCCCCATGTATTAACATGACCCTTTTCTGTAGCTTTTTTATGCCTGGCGTTTAATTACTTATCATTAGCAACATGCATTGGGGGAAGCAGTTTAGCATCTTTATAAATGTGATCATTAGTACATGGAAAGACACTGGTTTCTTTAGGACTCTCATTAGTTATTCGGTTTTCATGGAAATGATCATTAGGAGAAGACGGGCCACCTGGTTAATTGCAGTCCCAATTTGAAAATCTCTGTTGCATTTCTCGTGGACTCTCTGATTATATGCATTTCCTTGATAGGTACATCTTTTGTTTTATGTCTGTTTGGAAAGGATTTGATAGGCAAATAATTTACAAATGCCAAACATGGTTAAATAGAAGAACCTACTGGTTACAGTTAACCTCTCCCCAGCAGTTACAGCCAAAATTCATTTTATAAAAAGATAAAAGCAATAAAAGAAGGGTCATGAATATGTAAGTTAAAATCAAAGTTATCTGAAAATACATCAACTTTTAAAGTTTTGTGTTTTTCTCTCCTTTTCAAAAATCTTTATTGGCAAAAAAAAGTTGTTGCCACTGCAAAATGTACTCATTTATTCAATAGAATCCCATTTAATTCAGTAGGGCTTTTGTCTAAATAAGCCCAATTATTTATTTGATGATGCTTCTAAATCACCTAGTAATCACAGCTCTCTCTGTGTTGTACAAAGAAGTTAAAAAACGATTACACAAAATATAGGATCACATCTTTTTCCCATATGTAGAATTATGTTTCTTTTATGGCCTGTAGGAATTTTTTAAAAATATATGCATTTTGTTGTAGAACTTTGCTTTGGAAGAATAATCAATAAATGATGTTATGATTGGGAGAAAGCAGACAGTAGATCTGTCTTGCTTGATTGCCAGGGAAAATCATAATGTGAAAAATATGGCTACATCTTCAAATTTTAATGTACTTCAGACAAGCTATGGCCATTCAGAAACTGTTAGGTCACATTGGCTGTGATGACTGGGACTGATGGGAGTTGAAATCCAACCCTATCTGGAAACCTCAGGTAGACAGACAAATAGACACAAACAGTTTGTAATTAGAAACTTAGAAACATAGAAGACTGACGGCAGAAAAAGACCTCATGGTCCATCTAGTCTGCCCTTATACTATTTCCTGTATTTTATCTTACAATGGATATATGTTTATCCCAGGCATGTTTAAATTCAGTTACTGTGGATTTACCAATCACGTCTGCTGGAAGTTTGTTCCAAGGATCTACTACTTTTTCAGTAAAATAATATTTTCTCATGTTGCTTTTGATCTTTCTCCCAACTAACTTCAGATTGTGTCCCCTTGTTCTTGTGTTCACTTTCCTATTATAAACACTTCCCTCCTGAACCTTATTTAACCCTTTAATTCCTGCTTAGATGTAGAGGTTCCTTACAACTATAGACATGCCATCTACCCATTAAGCAAATCTTCCCTAATTTGGTGACCTCAATATATGCTGTGATCCTTCCACAAAATTAGATCAAGCTGCCTTTAGATTCATGCATAAATGAAGGGGCGAGTCACAGGAACAATTCAGCACCTTTATTATCTATTAGCTAGAACTAATACGAACTGCTGGCAGGCTGCAGGAAAGCCGCTTTTAAGGGCTTCCTTGAAGCCTGCTAGCTACTGACAGCAGTTTGTTTCTCCCACTGCTAAATTAGTCAATCAGCGAATCACTATTATGTCTGTCCGTTTGTAACATCCCTACCCTCTTAGTTTCTAGAGCAGTGATGGCGAACCTATGGCACGGGTGCCACAGATGGCACGCAGAGTCGTATCTGCTGTCATGCAAGCAGTTGCCTTAGCTTAGCTTCAACGTGCATGTGTGTGCCAGCTAGCTGATTTTTGGCTTCCAGAGAGCTTCCAGGGGTGGTAGAGAAGGGTGTTTTTGCCTTCCCCTGGCACCAGGAAAGCCTTTGGAACCTGAGAGGGCAAAACACGAGCCCACTGGGCCCATCAGAAATTGGGAAGCAGATCATTTCTGGCCTCCAGATGGCCTCCGGGTGGGGGAGCTGTTTTTACTCAGCCCAGGCATTGAATTATGGGTGTGGGCACTCACACATGCATGATAGTGTGTGCCCACGCTCTTTTAGCACCTCAGGAAAAAAAGGTTTGCCATCACTGTTCTAGATTGTCCATTCAGGAACTTATGAAAGTCCCATAGTCACATAAGTGAACAAGGCCTCTGATAATCCTACTGGGCCTGCACACTTCAGTTCCTTGGGAGTCTTCAACTGGAGTGGACATGTCTGTTGCTCCTCCTCCTCTATTCTGTGGAAAAATCTGAAACTGGCCTCCAGGTATGGCAGCTAAAGTCTCTGCCGTTCTCTGGTCCTGGGTGATTTTGCTGAATTTCATGCTCCCTCTCTGGGCTTGAGAATAGGGTTCCTTAGTGTCTTTTAGTTAGGCCCTGGTTCTTGCTGGGGTTTTCTGGATTGCTTGTATTGGATGGCCTGCGGGGCGGAGACTTGTGTTGCTCTTGGCTTTCCACTGCTGCTTTGGGGGTTGTCATAGTTTCAGGTTAGCGAAGCCAGGAATCTCCCAACCTGCTTCTAAGTTGGTTGATATGTCTTTGCCACTCTTGCCCATCATCCAACTTCACCTTATAGGATTTGGGCCTGGTGATTTCAATTATAGTGGCACTCACCCACTTGGGGTTCCCTGCAAAGTTTTGTGCAAACACCAATTTGCCCATGGCCAGTGTCCTTGTTGATTTGTTGGTTATAAGTGGAGTTAAGTCTGTCCAGTTGGGACCTTAATTTTTGTCCCATTAGTAATTCTGCAAGGCTTCAGTTAGTGGCTGTGCATGGGGTTATGTGCTTGGTAAACAAGAATTGGTCAATTCATTCCTGCCAGTCCCCTAGGCCCATTCTTGTTAACGTTTCTTTGGTCATCCTCACCATTCTCTCTGCTTGGCAATTGCTAACCAGACTGAATGGTGAGACAAGTGCATGTCTTATGCCAAGGTTGGCCAGGAATGTTTCCATGTGCTGGCCCATCAATTGTGGGCCATTGTCTGATACAAGAGCATCTGGCAAGCCATGGGTCGCAAATAGTTTCCTTAAGGCTTCCATCATTCCTGAGTGCATGCTGACCATCTCCAGCCATTTAGAATAAGCATCTACCACTATAAGGAAAGTTTGTCCACTATAGGCCCTGTAAAGTCTCTGTGCACTCTTGACCAACGGCCTTTTGGAGTCTCCCATTCAAATGGTGTGGTCCATGGTGGAGCTGTCCTTTTAAAAAATGGCATAGAAGTTGAGTAAGCCTAAGAAAGTTTGCAATTCTGCTTTGCTCTTGGGGGTCAGTGTCTCTTTTATGGCCTTTAATGTCTGTGGGGTGTATGCTGGACCCATCAATTAGGAAACCCAAGAATTCTGTGCTGGTGACCCCAATTTTGCATTTATCCTTCCTGATTTTGAGCCCCCTTTCTTGGAACTGCACTAGTAATTTGCGCCACATGGGGGACATCATCCAACTAGGAGACTACTCCAGGGATGCTGTGTAAAAGGCATTCCATCATGTTCTGGAACAGTCCCATGAGCACAATGACCCCAAATTGTAGGTGGTTGCATTTAAAAGCCCCTCTGTATGTAACTATAGTCTGGGCTTGCACTGTGGCTGCATCCACAGATAGTTGCTGGTATGCCTGTGTTAGGTCAAGTCTTGTGAAAATCTTTCCATTGCCCAATGAGTGTAATAAATGCATGGGGGTAAGCATTTGGCTGCAGGGATTTATTTATGGTCACTTTGTAATCGAGCCATCTGGCTTCATTGGGGTGATGATGGGTGTTTCCCAGGTGACATCATCAACTGGTTCCAGGACACCTTGGACTACTAACTTGTTCAGCTGCTTGTCCACTTTAGTCAGAGCTCAAATGGGTCTCTGTGGCGCTTGAGCCTGATGGGGTGACACTGGGATCTAGGTTAAAGGATATGGGCTTGTCCTTATATTTACCTAGACCTCCATCGAAGACAGTCTGGAAATCCGCCATGAGCTTGTCTAGCTTGTCTCCTTGTATTTGATGCAGTCTGGTGATGCCGATGCTGATACTGAGGGACTTTAGCCATTCCACCCCTAGAAGGGTTGGTCTGTGTCCTTCAATAACTGTTAATGGCAGTTTCCTGCTGACATCTTTAAATTTGATTGGGACCTCTGTTCATCTGAGTACACAAATGGGGTTACCCTGGAAATAATTTAGTCTGTAGTTTTAGCTGTTGTCTTGTGATAGTGGGCATAAGCTGCTTCAGGGTTCTTCAGGCCATGATAGTAAATGAGGAGCTGGTGTCCAGTTCCAAATAGTATTGAAGTCCCTGTATTGTTGCAATTATATGGAACTTTTTCTTTCTCTTTCTCTGGAAACTCAGTCATCCAATTGGTCTGTGGATGGATGTTACCCTTCTATCTTTCAAGGAGTGGATGGATTCTGCTAGTTTTCCAGATATTGGTGCAATTTCCCGATGATTCTGCAGCTCTTGCTTCTTCGACCACATCTTTAAAAGTTGCTCCACTTTGGATCAGCAGCTTCTTCTGCAAATTGAGATCCCTCATGCCTAAGATAATCCTATCCTTCATCATCTCCTCCAGGTTTATGAACTCACACCTGGATGCAATTTCCTGGAGTTTAGCCACAAAGTCGTTGATGGATTCACCTTTGTCTTGGCTCCAATGGTAAAACTCAGTTCTGCTGACCAGAAATCAGAGGGGCTGAGGATTGTAGTGTTCTGCTAGCTTGGTCTGTAGGGTTGACCAGGAGATAGACTCGATGTCCATTGCTGCCACCAGGGTCTGTGTCATCTTGTATGTTTGTGCTCACAGAGGGTGAGGAAGAGAATCTTCTTCCTGTTGTCCTGTTGGTCCTAAAAATTGTTTGCCTCCAGGAACATGAATATTTGCCATTGTTTTGTCTTCAGATCAAAGAAGGCTGGAGCTGGAGATGTTTGTGTAGTAACCCTCTAGTTTGGCCTGAGCAGGTCAATGCTTGCTTCTTAAGATGGCTGCGGATGCCAGGTGTCTTTGTTCTGTAGTCTTCTTCAACCACCTTCGTTGTCAGTGTTAGATTTGTGTGTCAATGAAGGAAAGAGTATAGGAACAGCACCTTTATTGCCTATTAGCTAGAACTAATATGGACTACCAGCAGGCTGCAGGAAAGCTGCTTTTAAAGGCTTCTCTAAAACCTGCTAATCACTGATAGCAGTTTATTTCTTCCACTGCTAGATTTTCCAATCAGCGGTGGCTATGCAAATTGCTACTACGTACATCTGTACATAACACTGCCAAATCCTGGTTTTTGTACTTTTTTACAAGTGTAAACTGAATAAAGTGTAGAAGCAATTGATTTTAAGTGAACATGCCAAGATGGGGCATTCTTTTGTCCATTACCCTTGTAAAATCCTAGCATTTATTTTTTGTAAAAGCTCACATACATGTACTGTATTTTCCCCACCACCACCCTTATTTATCCCCAACCTCTTTTCCATCTGCTGATGATTTTAATTCACTGCCTGTTTTAAGTTTCTTGATATTCAATCATGGAGTCTATATAATATAATGGTTCCTAGCCACAAATCAGAAGGCTTATTATGATCTATAAAGATAGCTATGATTTTGCATTAGAATCTCAAAGGAATATTTAGACTGTGAAGAACTTTTAAATATCTTTTTGTCTCACCCCCTCCACCCTGGTTAGAAGAGTGTTTGTCAGAAAAGATCCTCTCAAAGACCCTTCCCAATTTGGGCTGCTTCTGGTTCCTATTTGTTATTCTGTTAACAAATGAAGCATTTCCTACCTAGACTAATTTTTTTCTTATTAAGCTGAATCCTTCCCACTAAATTAGCTTTTAATTGGTGGGAGAGATGCCATTTATATTTCTCTTTATTTAGCTGTATATTTTCAATAATTTTACTTCCATGTTTTAATTACAATTTTCTATTTTATCGTTCAACTTCTGCTTAGCAGCTTTGCCTGTTTTTGGAAAAGTTCTGAAAAAGCACTACAAAGAAAAGGAAATTAAAAAATGTCAAATTGTTAGACCTTTATCTGTTAGTCAGGTGGTAGCACTTAGCTGACCTTGGCTGATCTTGGACAGCTAAGTAAAGTTGGGTGTAATTACTGTTTGAATAGGAGACCAGCAGAAAATATCAGGGGTGAAAAAAAAATCCTATAGTGCTTGCAAGAAACTACATATACTTGTCTATGAAGTCTCCAGGATTCATGGTTAGTTCAAAGAAGTCTTTATATATTAACTGATATTTTAATCAAATGTAACTCACAGGATTCTCATGAAGATAAAGGAGAATGAGTGGATTTGTATGTCAGATCTGACTCTTTGTGAAAAAGGTGAAATTAACATTATACAATTCTTGAATTTTTCAGTGTTAAAGTTGTGGCAGAATTCTGTACCTTCAAATAAGTGCTAATAGGTATGCACTTTTAATGAGAAAGTTACCTTTGGGGTTTTTTTAAACAATAAAATGTGCTGAATACACTACCCAAATAATAATCACAGGGCTGTACTAGTATACAGTGTGTTGTTGTGTTAGTAATAAAAGAAATGAAATAAAACATTTAGCAAAATAAGGATTATATCATCCATGCATTTATCCTATTTTATCTTCAGAGCTTTAAGTCAGTAGAAACATCCTGATGTGGTAACTTCTTCTATTGTAAAAAAGAAAACACAAACAGAAAAAAACACATTGTAAAAAAGAAAACACAACAGAAAAAAAAAACCCTTGTCAGAATCTTTTATTTTGTCTGTAAACAATTAGCCAGCTCTTGCTCCTGCAACCTAGCCTGAAAAAGCTCTGGAAATCTGCAATCAGTTATATCTCCAATTACCATAAAATATATTATCCATCCATTCATTTATTAATGATTCATCAGTTAACCACACATAATGAGCAAATAATTAGTAATGCAGTCTGCTTGCCAAAGAACTGAAAAAAAAAGTGTTGGCATTTTAAAGATGAAAGGTTGCATTTATGCCGGAGCTTGGTGATGATAAAGTTAATACCAAAGATAATTACGAAAGCGCCTATCCGTTATTAGAGGCTGTGGGCCCACAAAACGTGTCTAATTGAACTTAGATTATGCTTCAAAAACCGGCATGTTACTGCATATTGGTGACTGGTTTTGCTGGAGGGCTGAAGTATACCCCCAAATAATTGTGCGAGACATAAATAAAATGCCAGACAGCAAGACAGCGAGTGCTCTTTGTTTGCCCGGTTGAGGCCTTTTGGAAAACAATAAATTGCATTGATGTCAGCCGAGCCACATCCCTTTGCTAATTATCGTTTGGTGCTGAAATGACTCCTGTGAAATTGGAAGCAAGGAGAAACATACAGCCGTAGAGGGAGGCTTTTCAAGCTTCAGCAGTAAATGTGGGATAGGCCTCAGGCACACAGATGTTAAAACAGTGAATTCCTCTACAGATTACGCTAATGGAAACCCTGTCAGAGTAAGTCAAATCCAGGGTCTGTGGTCAAAATCTAATTAATGTACCTAAAAAAGAAAAAAGAAAGAAGAAAGAATTGGGATGCCCGGAGGTGATGAAGTCTCCGGAAGAAACTTGCTTATTTGTAAAAACTGTTAGCATGCATAGCAACAAATGCTGAGCTATTGCTTCACAATGTAAAACTTATTTGTTGTGCGGCTCTGCGCCGTGGATTTAATAGAGGACTGGTGAATCCAGCTTGTACAACAAAAAGCTTTGATCTCTATTGCAATACCCCTCCTGTAGTCCATTGGGAGAAGATGGTGAGCTCAAAGAGTCTCTGCAAAAGCTGAGCGAAAGCATGGATTCATCTGAATTTTTTGGGAACCGATGAAGTGTTAAAGAAATTCTCAGCGAGATCGGAACAACCACAACAAAAAAGCCAAATTACTCAACTGTACAAAAATAAAAATAATTTAAAATGGTGGTTCTTGAAAGTTGAGTTTGGGAATGTTGCTGGTGCCATCTTTTAAAGCATTGTTGCCCAACCTTTGTTGAGCAATGCTGCGTGGGGAATTCTGGGAGAAAGTTCACACGCCTTCAAGTTGCCAACGTTGGGCAATACTGATTCTAAAGCTTTTGCAGCTGTACAAAATTTGTCCCAAGAAATAACAGATTAAATGAATTTCTAATGTAGGAATCTTTCACTTCCCACTAGCCAAACACCCCACTCCCTCCAAGCACCAACTCTTCTCCTGCATATTTTTTTGAAGGAAAAAAAACAACAAATATGAAATGCTTCCCCTGAGAGATGCATTCACATCAGATCATTGCTGCAGAACTCCATTTCAGAATGGTGAGTAGTTTGAAGATTTTAACACATTGAATTATTTAAATCTCTTTTAGGATGGGTCTCTCTTGTAATTTGGCTTACCTGAAGAAAAGATGCCTTACCCGGAGCCTTGGAACGATGATCTTTTGTAGGATGTGGCAGAAATAAATAGCAATTTTTTAAAAAATTGCTAACAATCTATTTAGCAATATGTGTATCTCTGTAACATAGAGTAAATAAATAAACAGGCTCTGAGGATTTCCATTAGGATTGTTTGCCAATGCATTTGTGGCATAACAGACATTTTATACTTAATACTTAAATTTGAAATAAACCAAAGGTAGAATGATATTAATTCCCAATAAGATGTAAAAACCATTGTGTGTATGTGTGTGTGTATCACATATTTTTGCTGAAATTAAAATTAAGGGAGACTAGGATAGATCTAATTCGGCCTTGTTCTGGCCTCATCAGCTAGCCATACTCTCTCACTGGGATTTGAACTTGCAGCCTTTGCCTTGTAAGGCAGAGAATTAACCTCTAGGCTACAGGATCTGATCTCTTCAGCTTTTGTACCAGGGAAGGGTTATATGTTTTTTTCTGTCGGATCACCCTGGTATATTGAAGGAAGATCACAGCTTCCTTTTTGCCTCTCGGCCCAACCCAGGGCAATTTCCAAGGCAGTTAATTTGTTCATAGCTGACAAATTATATCCTGTATGTGTCACATGTTTTTGCTGAATTTAAAATTAAGGGAGACTAGGATAGATCTATTTCAGCCTTATTCTGGCCTCATCAGTTAGCCATACCCTCTCACTGGGATTTGAACTATATATACATACATATATACAGTAATGGGCAGCCAAAAATTTTACTGCCACACTGTGGGTGTGGCTTATTTGTGGGTGTGGCTTGATGGTCATGTGACTGGAGTAGGAGTGGCTTGGTGGCTATGTGATCAGGTGGGAGTGGCTTGAACAATCATCATTGTTCAAGTGAACTGTTAAGTCCTTGACTTACAACCTTACCAATGTCACTCGCTGGGGTGAAAATTTGCTTCATGTTTCTCACGCTTTCCTTCCTGGGTAGCCCCCCACCTCAGGCTGGGTAGGTAGGTGAATGGATGCTTACAGAAGCATAAATGCTGCCAGCACCACTTCCACCCACCCCTTCTGCTTGCACCTCAGGTGGGAGGTGGTCGTGTGAGGCTGGAGGAGAGCTGGGCAGGAGAGAGGGAAGCTCGTCTGAGGCCAGGAAGGAGGAAAGAGGAAAAAAGCAAGGAGCCCAGACGCAGCAGCAGCAGCAGCAGGGTAAAAAAGGGGAGCTGAGCCCAGACCAGTAATCCAGGAAGTGATAGCCACTGATCAGCTGGAACTGCACACGTACCTTCATTTCTGCTGGTCCTGCCTGCTACCCACCCCTGCATACATACACACACACATTCAAATCCCATTGAGAGGATATGGCTAGCTGATGAGGCCAGAACAAGGCCGAAATAGATCTATCCTAGTCTCCCTTAACTTTTAAATTCAGCAAAAACATGTGACATATATATTCTGTATGTGTCAACATGTTTTTGCTGAATTTGAAAATTAAGGGAGACTAGGATAGATCTATTTCGGCCTTGTCCTAGTCTCCCTTAATTTTCCTAGTGATATATACAGTATATGCGATATATATATATATATATATACTGTATATGCCTTCCTTATGAAATGGTACAAAGTATTTTCAGGATATGGAAGGAATGTGTTTTGCTTGTTTGGCAACTGTGCAAAGTACAGGGCGTTCAAATCCATGATACCAATATAATTCTTATGTATCTCTTTAAGCGGAAACAGCCTGTTTTCCCTTAGGGAGTTTGTTGCTAGGGTTCAGAAAGAAGAAAAACAAGATAAATAGAAAATTTACATAGCTTATTTAAAACATCAAAATTAGATAAATTATACATAATTTATTTGATGATTGTCAGAACTTGAGTTAAGTACTATCATATACAGTAAATGCTGAAGTGTTTCGTAACACCTTAATTCATACAATTAAACAAGAATATTATTATTATTATTATTATTATTATTATTATTATTATTATTATTATTATCCAATAGTTAAAAACAATTTAAAACCTTTAATATAAAAAACAATCATACATCTCATGCAAACCATACATAAAGCAGGAACGGCCCAGGGGAATCAATTTCCCCATGCCTGACGGCAGAGGTGGGTTTTAAGGAGTTTGCGAAAGGCAATATCTATAATTTAGGCTTAGAATTGTGTGTGAAACAAACTACAGTGATTTATAAACCATAGTTTCTGTCTTATCATATTGTACAAACACAGTCACTATGATGTATAATTTATATAATAATCATGGCTTAGTGTAATGTTTCAGCCACAAGTAGAGTTCTTTTTGAGTTCTTTGTGTGTCTGTGCATGTGTAAAATTTTAATTGAAGATTTTAAAAACATAGATAAAAACTAATACAAAGTAAGAAAGAAAAAAAGAAAGAATTAAGAGTTCTAAAAGTGCAAGAAAGAAAAAAACAAAAAAACACAAAGATACCATAACAGTTGCTCTTAGACTTATACACTGCTTCACAGTGCTTTACAACCCTCTCTAAGAGGTTTACAAAGTTACCATATTGTTCCCAACAATCTGGGTGCTCATTTTACTGAACTTGGAAGAATGGAAATCTGAGCTGACCGGGATCAATCTGCTGGTAGTTGGCAGAGTTAGACCGCAATACTGCATTCTACCCACTGGGCCATCACAAACAAGGAGACTTCTGGTCCAAATTGTATATACATCTTTAAAATTCTCTGAATCAGTATATGCTTTGAATCCAAAGTTTCCTAGCTGTTTTGCACATCTAAGTATGGTAAAATATAATCTAGACAATTACTTTGGTGATATATGCAGTGCCCCAAATACATCATTTTATAAAATTTCCCTTGAAGATTATAACATAGTGTAAATTTCAGTCCTTTCATCCACATATTTCTCATTTTCCAATGTATGGCATATAGACAGTGCAGGGGTGGGCAATGAAAATGGAGCTCCACCCCAGAGCACCCAATTTGCACTGAAAGGTGTTGAAAGAAAATGCAGAGCGTCTTGCTTAAGTCACGCCCACAGTGTGGTAGTAAAAATTTTGGTAGCCCTTCAATGCCTTAGTGTAACTGAAGTTTTTATCCCCCTGTGATCATATATACGTGTTCTTCTGTTCCAAATTTCAATAATTGTACATTTTAGCAATCACATATTTATCAATTATGCATAATTCTGTTTCAAATTCAGCTTTATACAATGTTTAATAGCATGGGCACTTTTGTCTATTTTAAACCTTTCTGATAACTGTAAATAAGAAAACCATTGCCAACTCTATCATATACATGATTCTGCAAACACCCCCCTCACCACAGCTGAAAGATTTTTCTCTAATGTGAGCTGTGGATCAAGGAGGACGCCCAAGTTGCGAACCCTCTCTGAGGGGGTTAGTGACTTCCCCCCCAGGGTGATGGACGGACAGATGGGATTGTCCTTGGGAGGCAGAACCCACAGCCACTCCGTCTTATCCGGGTTGAGTTTGAGTCTGTTGACACCCATCCAGGCCCCAATAGCCTCCAGGCACCGGCACATCACTTCCACCGCTTCGTTGACTGGGCATGACTCATGCCCATGTGTGTCTCCAAGCATGACTTTGCTTAGGTACAGTGGTACCTCAAGATACGAACCCCTCGTCTTACGAACAACTCGTGATACGAACCCGGGGTTCAGAAAAATTTTGCCTCTTCTTACGAACTTTTTTCGAGTTACGAACCGGCGTTCGGAGACTGCTGGGAAGCTGCGCGGCTGTTTTAAAAGGTGACAGCCGGGCGGCGGGGCTTCCCAGCAGCCTTCCGAACGCCGGTTTGTAACTCGAAAAAAGTTCGTAAGAAGAGGCAAAATTTTTCTGAACCCCGGGTTCGGTTTGGGAGGTTGCTGGGAAGCCCCCCAGCCTGGCTGTCACCTTTTAAAACAGCCGCGCGGCTTCCCAGCTGTCTCTGAATGCCGAACGCGGAAGTTCGGGTTTGGCGTTCGGCTTCGGGAGACAGCTGGGAAGCCGTGCGGCTGTTTTAAAAGGTCGCAGCCAGGCTGGGGGGCTTCCCAGCACCCCCCCGAACCCCGAACTTTTGCCGAACTTCTGGGTTTGGGGTTCGGGGGGTGCTGGGAAGCTCCCCAGTGCGGCTGTCACCTTTTGAAACAGCTGCGCGGCTTCCCAGCAGTCGCCGAACGCCGAACGCGGAAGTTCGGGTTTGGCGTTCGGCTTCGGGAAGCTGCTGGGAAGCCGCACGGCTGTTTTAAAAGGTGACAGCCGGCCTGGGGGGCTTCCCAGCAACCTTCTGAACCCCGAACTTTTGCCGAACTTCCGGGTTCGGGGTTCGGGAGGTTGCTGGGAAGCCCCCCAGCCCGGCTGTCACCTTTTAAAATAGCCGCGCGGCTTCCCAGCAGTCGCCGAACGCCGTTTTTTTGCGGGGGTTTTTTTTGGTTGCACGGATTAATTGACTTTACATTGTTTCCTATGGGAAACAATGTTTTGTCTTACGAACCTTTCGTCTTACGAACCTCCCCCTGGAACCAATTAGGTTCGTAAGACGAGATATGACTGTATATGCATAGAATTCCTTCGGCACATGCTCAGTTCAGTTCCAGGTAATGATTGAAATAATTAAAGCATTCATGGGTAAAAACATACTATTTAATTACTTCCTATTTTAAAAGTAGTTAAGGATCATACTAAGGTTCTAGAGAAGGAAGGATAATTAAAAAACTATTAAGTATTCAATAAATAGTGCATAAACTTACTCCTCCCTCCCGTGGGGGCAGCAGCCCATTACTGAGCAGAAGTATAACCGAGTTTTCTTTCCATTTGTGTTATACATAGATATGATTATAACGTTCCTCCAATCTTCATTTTCCATCTGGAAACTGTAGTCTCCTGTCCTCCAATATCAACCCTGCCCCCACAAGTCCTTCTTGTAACTGATTGAATCTGTGCCTAGCAATATGAAGACCAGTGTGTGTGTGTGTGTGTGTGTGAGAGAGAGAGAGGTCAGACTGATGACCTTTAGGGGCCCCTGTCTTTTTTTCTCCCCTTTTCCCTGGGAATCGAGAGTAGTTTAGCACAAAGATTGGGTTATATGTCCCTCCTTTTTACAATGCTGCAGGCCTGCCTGTTGGGAGATTTAAAGGGTTTAAAATGAACTTTCTTTACATTTTGGTGGCTTTGTGCTAGAGCAGTTATTTCTCCACCCTGCATATGGTTGTGTTAAATCAGTGATCATTTTCCCTACAGTTGCTTTGAATTCCATAGCTGGGTTATCGCATTTAGGAGGGATGCCTTTTTCTAGTTGAACTCTTTTTCCAGAATAACCAACTTTGATCCCTCCCGTGGTCTTCCTTCTGTCCCTGACATAATTCATTTGTTCATCTAACAAGTATTCCAGAACCACGGTTGGCCCAATTATTTCTTCTCTGACAGAGGCCCATAATTCACAGTGTGTACTTAGAAAGCTCTATTTCAACTTTTTGATGAAAAACTTGTCCTTTGTCTATCATCCGAGGTATATCAGAGGGCAAATGCCACCTTAGAGCAAACTCTTCATGGCTATATAAATTACCACCATGGCAACTCTGCTGGTCTATTTCCTGTTTGCAAACTTTGTGCCTTTACTCAGATGGTGTCAAGTCAGATTACCTAGAGGTACCACCTATACCTGCTGTGCCCAAATGTTTCTTGGTTCCAAAGTCTCTCATTCTATCCAAGAACTACAAACCAAGCTCAAATGAATCATTCCAAGGCCTTCTGAATGTTATTTTGTTGACTGTTATCAGAAAAAAACCTTACACGGGTACAGTGGTACCTCTACTTACGAACTTAATTCATTCCGTGACCAGGTTCTTAAGTAGAAAAGTTTGTAAGAAGCAATTTTTCCCATAGGAATCAATGTAAAAGCAAATAATGCATGTGATTGGGGAAACCACAGGGAGGGTGGAGGCCCTGTTTCCTCCCAGGAGATTCCTAGAGAGGCCCCACGGAGCCTTCTCCCTGCCTTTCTCGGTTACAGTTTCAAAGGCTCGAGTTTGTAAGTAGAAACTGGTTCTTGAGAAGAGGCAAAAAAATCTTAAACCCCCGGTTCTTATCTAGAAACATTCGTAAGTAGAAGCCTTTATAGGTAGAGGTACCACTGTATTTGAGACCATAATTTCTACCAATTTCCCCCCCCTATGCACGACAATCTAAGAATCTAATTTATTTCCTAACCTTCCACAGATCAGTCCAGGAAGCTTGCAGTCCTGCAGCTCATAGCTACATTAAAATATATATTTGATTTTCCATCTGTTCTAGAATGTCCATCCCTCTCCCCCAAGAGCAATTCTTCACACTTTCTTTCTCAATGGAGGGGGAAAGGAAAAAAATTGAACTGGAACATCCTTTGGACTCTTAGCGCTGGAAGGGCAGTCCGAAATTTTTCATTTAGATGGACTTTCAAGTTTCCCACCATAAGGTGGGAAATGCCATTCGTTCACCAGGCCTTCATCAATTTTCTATTTGCAATACTTGGAGAAATCTAAGTGTCCAGAGTGGTAATGGAGTCAAGCGTATGCACTTGCCAACACTTCTGACTCTGAAAGGGAAGAAGAAGTGCGGTGTGGGGGGAGGAGATATTGATGGCAATAAAGGGAGAGTTGTAGAATGCAGAGTGATCCCGAGGAGGAAGAATGGTCATGGTGTCCTGTGCCAGGATGAGAGAAGGTTGAAAGGCTTGAAATGAAGAGCTCTCACCAATTCCAGTGAATGAAGAAACAGAAAGGTAAGAAGGAGCACAACTGGGGTGAAATTTAGCAGGTGCTGACAGCTTCTGGAGAACCAGTAGCGGAAAGTTTGAGTAGTTCAAAGAACTGGCAAATACCCCCTCTGGCTGGCCCCAGAGTGGGATGAGAATGGAGATTTTTGCAACATCCTTTCCCAGTAGTGAGGAGGGAATGGAGATTTTGTAGTATCCTTTCCCTGCCATGCCCACCAAGCCACGCCCACAGATCTGGTAGGGAAACATTTTGAATTGCATCCCTGAGCCCAATACTTTGCAGGCACATTTTTGAGGTTCTGAGATCAGCCCCGAGTTTCTTCATCCATGTTGAGTTGATGGCTGAAGGAGTCAATCTCCAGAGAGCTGAGATTTACAGCTGTGTTCCAGAAGAAAGCACTGCAGATTCTTAACCTATTTGTGTCTCAAGAGTCTGATGAATCTTAGACCTTGTTGGCCTTTAGAGTTAGGAAATAGTCTACATAAGGAAAAAAGGTACTCCATTGATATATTCCTTCCTTTTTGGACTAAAAAAAAGGAAAAGTACAGTCCCTTTAACTTTTGTTTCTCCTAATGCAACTGTGCGAGCAGGGGTGGGCTATTGCCAGGATGGGGGGGGGAACGCAGTGGGGTAGCGAAAATGGAGCTCCACCCCAGAGCATCCAATTTGCACTGAAAGATGTTGAAAGAAAATGCATAAGCCACACCCACAGTGTGGTAGTAAAAATTTTGGTAGCCCTTCACTGCGCACAAGCCATCTTGGGTGTACCAAGATACACCCATATATCACCATCACTCCATGAGCTGTATATTATTATTATTATTGGCTACCAATTGGTCTTCAAATGCAATTTAAAGTGTTGGTTATTACCTATAAAGCTCTACATGGCTTAAGACCAGATTATTTAAAGGACCATCTCCTGTCACACATATCCCGACATATCCCAGCGGCCAGTAAGAGTCAGCCTTCTCCAGCAATGCCACCTGGTGGGGCCGAGGGGAAGGGCCTTCTCTGTGGCAACTCCGGGCCTTTGGAATCAACTCCCCCCAGAGATTTGCATTGCCCTGGCCTTTCGGAAGGTTCTAAAAACACACCGCATCAGGCATTGTGTTCTACACTAAATTTCCCAATAGGAAAAAATGCGCAAAACTTAACCCAAAGTTTGTTACATGGTGATAATGAAAATGCACATTGTGAAAGCCCTTGATTTATGTCATCCACAAATGGAAGTGTTTGAATAGGTTTCCACATTTAAAATTTTTTTGGATTAGTTTTAATTTCTTTTTCTCCAATCAAGATTTGAAAATGGTTATTTCAAAGTGCTCTCAAGTTAATTGAAAGATCTTTTGTTGGCCCTGCGTACATTTACATCAGTTTTAATATCCTCTTCAGAAGCTCTGTCCAAAGCACTTCTGCCATTGAAATGCGGAAGATAAGTCTTAATGAGAAGATCTGATTAGTAGTGAGTTTCTAAGCGTGAAGAACATTTAAGGTTGTTGTTATTTTGATGCTACTAGTTGATTTGACCTTCCTTCCTTCCTTCCTTCCTTCCTTCCTTCCTTCCTTCCTTCCTTCCTTCCTTCCTTCCTTCCTTCCTTCCTTCCTACCTTCCCTCCCTCTCTCCCATGCAAAATCCACTTTTTTTGATCAACTAAGTATTGGTCCATTGCTTGTGAAAGGAACTGACTAACTATCATGTTGCCCAGTCCTGTGTTCACGAGCTAAAAGAGAGCAACTGGCCTTAAGTCACCCAGCTGGCTTTCAGGCTTTGCACCATGTGAAATAACTTACACCACCTTTTCTAAGCTGCTTTCTGTATCAAGTTACACCGAAGAAGCCACAATACTCTTGAGTTTAAGAGGTCACTGCACAGGAAAGTAAGAGTGGATAAACAATGAGGAACGGAATGGAAAGAGACATGTGAAAACTTGAAAGTGACTGGACTTTCTGGTCCATCAAGTTCATCTGTCCTAGAAGGAGACTGAAGTCCCTGAAGCTTTTCTTGTCCAGGAATATTTACCTTACAACTGGTTTTTAATAAAGCACTTTGCAATTACTTGGACTAATACAGAGGATAAATCCACAACTAAGCTCTACTTTAACCAGCCTGGAGCAAATACTGCAGCTCAGATTTTCCTCTGCTGCTTTTAGGTTTTGCTACATTTGCAGATTTTCAAGTTTGTACTTATGTATCCATAGAAATATTGGCTCTTCTTGAGTGAAAGGAGTGTATCTATAAGTATAAAGTTTTTATGAGATACAGTGGTACCTCTACTTATGAACTTAATTTGTTCCATGACTAGGTTCTTAAGTAGAAAAGTTTGTAAGAAGAAGCAAATTTTCCCATAGGAATCAATGTAAAAGCAAATAATAAGTGCGATTGGGGAAACTACAGGAAGGGTGGAGGCCCTGTTTCCTCTCAGGAGATTCCTAGAGAGGCCCCATGGAGGCTTCTCCCTGCCTTTTCCGGTTAGAGTTTCGAAGGCTTGGGTTTGTAAGTGGAAAATGGTTCTTGAGAAGAGGCAAAAAACTCTTGAACACCTGGTTCTTATCTAGAAAAATTCGTAAGTAGAGGCATTCTTAGGTAGAGGTACCACTGTATTTGGTTAATCGGTTGACAGATACATTGTGTTGCCTTTACATATATTGCAATTGTAATTAATTAAGTTTGGGGGGGGAGTTGTTGACGGCAACAAGCCTGCAATTTAAAGTGAATTACAAAATGGGAGCTTCAGATGGAAGCACTGGTGGGCCCCAGCCTAAACAGTGGGGAACACAGTTCTGGTGGCGGGCATGTAGCACATAGCCTAGCTGTGCTGGTGAAGCCGGGCATGCACACGCCACCAGCGCTTCTCCGGACCTACGCCTGCCCTGCCCCACTGTGAGTGCTGCCTTCCTTCGGCATTCGCCCCTCGCTCGCCTCTCATGCCGGCTCCCACCGCCCATGTGGAAATGGACAAACAAGTAAGGGTCTGCTTGCTGCTGCACACCACTGTTTGCCCCCCCACCTGCTGTCGTTCACCTCGCTCACCTCTCACTCTTGGGGCAAACGGCAGCAGTGTGTGTGGTGGGGGGAGCAGGAGTGAGAGGCGAGTGAGGAGCGAACGGCGGGGGAAGGCAGCGCTCGTGGTGGGCAGGGCAGGTGTAGGTCCAGGGAAGTGCTGGTGGTGTGTGCATGCCCAGCTTCGCCACCGGAGCTAGGCTACGCACTGCCCCGCCACATACGCAGAAGCTGAATCTTGCACGAGCAGGCCGCATGTGCAGAAGCGAAAAAACCCTTGGAAATTGTTCTTGTGCACATGTCTGGGAATGGTAGCCCACTCCTGGATGGAAGTATTTAGGAACAACACAGTAAAGGAAGTCTTCAAGTTATGACCACAATGGAGCCTGTTTTGTGTGTGTGTATGGGTGTGTGTGCTACATTGGGCAGAATCAAGTGAGGCACTCTCCACATTTTTGATATGCTAAGTCGGAATATTCCGGTCCTGCTGGGGAGAGGCAGATATGGCGGGGGCCACAGAGCTAGCCATTCCAGGGGAACGAGAGATCGTTGCTTAATAACGATTCCTTGTTCCGGCTCTGTGAACCCAATCCTGGGTGCTGGTGATGAGTGTAATTCTGGCCCTGGGCTCAAGCTGCTGCTACTCAATGCCAGGTCGGTGGTAAATAAAGCTCTCCTCATCCGGGATCTGATCCTGGATGAGGAGGCCGACCTGGCATGTGTTACTGAAACCTGGCTGGGCCCAGAGGGAGGAGTTCCTCTCTCTGAAATTTGCCCAGCCGGGTTTCAGATATGGCATCAGCCTCGACCCCAGGGAAGGGGGAGAGGAGTGGCTATTATAGCCAGAGAGAGCCTTGGCTTGCGTAGACTCGTTGCTCCAAAGATTGCGGGCTGCGAGTCCATCCTGGTGAAGTTGGACTTAGGGGTCCAGGTGGGCTTGTTTCTCATGTACCTGCCTCCCAGCTGTGTGTCACAAGCCCTGCCTGTGCTACTTGAGGAGGTAGCCGGTTTGGAGGTGGGGTTCCCCAGACTTATTGTCTTGGGGGACTTTAACCTGCTGTCGCTCGGTGAAACCTCTGGATTGGCACAGGAGTTCATGGCCACCATGACAGCCATGGACCTGACCCAAGTAGTACAGGGTCCGACTCACGAGGGGGGGCATGCACCCGACATGGTATTCCTCTCTGAGCAACTGAGTAATGGTCTGAGACTAAGGGGCTTAGAAGTGTTGCCTTTGTCATGGTCAGACCATTTTCTACTGCGGCTTGACTTCCTGGCTCCAATCCTTCCCCGCAAGGAGGCGGAACTGATTAAGCTGTTCCGCCCCAGACGCCTGATGGATCCAGAGGGCTTTCAGAAGGCGCTTGGGGTTATTCCAGATACACTCGTACACAGTTCGGCAGAGTCTCTGGCTGAGGCCTGGAACAAGGCTGCAGTGGAGGCTCTTGACCAAATTGTGCCGTTGCGACCTCTCCGCAGCACTAGACCCCGTAGAGCTCCATGGTTCAACGAGGAGCTCCGGGAGTTGAAACGCCAGAAGAGACGTCTAGAGAAGCGATGGAGGAAGAGTAAGTCCGAATCCGATCGAACACTTGTAAGAGCACATGTTAAGACTTACAAAGTGGCGCTCAAGGCGGCAAGATGCGCGTATCATTCCGCCTTGATTTCATCAGCGGAATCCCGCCCGGCCGTTCTGTTTAGGGTGACCCGCTCCCTTCTTAATCAGGGGGGAGTTGGGGAGCCCTTGCAGAGTAGTGCCGAGGATTTTAACACGTTTTTTGCTGATGAAATCGCTCGGATCCGAGCGGACCTCGACTCCAATTGGAATACTGTACAGAGTCGACTGACAACGAGTCAGTTGAGGTGACTGGGGCACGTACTTGTCCACCTGTCTGGGGAGAGTTTGATCTGGTGACACCTGATGAAGTGGACAAGGCCATTGGAGCTGTGAGTTCCGCCACCTGTTTACTGGATCCATGTCCCTCCTGGCTGGTTTCGGCCAGCAGGGAGGTGACACGGAGCTGGGTCCAGGAGATTGTCAACGCTTCTTTGGGGAGGGGGTCCTTCCCGGATCCCTACAAGGAGGCACTTGTGCGCCCCCTCCTCAAGAAGCCTTCCCTGGACCCAGCCATTCTCAACAACTATCGACCAGTCTCCAACCTTCCCTTTATGGGGAAGGTTGTTGAGAAGGTGGTGGCGCTCCAGCTCCAGCGGTCCTTGGAAGAAGCCGATTATCTAGGTCCTCAGCAGTCAGGATTCAGGCCCGGCCACAGCACAGAAACTGCTTTGGTCGCGCTGATGGATGATCTCTGGCGGGCCCGGGACAGGGGTTTATCCTCTGTCCTGGTGCTTCTTGACCTCTCAGCGGCTTTTGATACCATCGACCATGGTATCCTTCTGCGCCGGCTGGAGGGGTTGGGAGTGGGAGGCACTGTCCTTCAGTGGTTCTCTTCCTACCTCTCTGGTCGGTCGCAGTCGGTGTTAGTGGGGGGTCAGAGGTTGACCTCTAGGTTACTCCCTTGCGGGGTGCCTCAGGGGTCGGTCCTCTCCCCCCTACTATTTAATATCTACATGAAACCACTGGGTGAGATCATCCAAGGGCATGGGGTGAGGTATCATCAGTATGCAGATGATACCCAGCTTTACATCTCCACCCCTTGTCCAGTCGGCGAAGCAGTGGAAGTGATGTGCCGGTGCCTGGAGGCTGTTGGGATCTGGATGGGTGTCAACAGACTCAAGCTCAACCCGGATAAGATGGAGTGGCTGTGGGTTTTGCCTCCCAAGGACAATTCCATCTGTCCGTCCATCACCCTGGGGGGGGGGGGAGTCACTAACCCCCTCAGAGAGGGTTCGCAACTTGGGCGTCCTCCTTGATCCACAGCTCACATTAGAGAAACATCTTTCAGCTGTGGTTTAGGGGGGCGTTTGCCCAGGTTCGCCTGGTGCACCAGTTGCGGCCCTATTTGGACCGAGACTCACTGCTCACAGTCACTCATGCCCTCATCACCTCGAGGCTCGACTACTGTAATGCTCTCTACATGGGGCTACCTTTGAAAAGTGTTCGGAAACTTCAGATCGTGCAGAATGCAGCTGCGAGAGCTATCATGGGCTTTCCTAAATTTGCCCATGTCACACCAACACTCCGCAGTCTGCATTGGTTGCCGATCAGTTTCCGGTCACAATTCAAAGTGTTGGTTATGACCTATAAAGCCCTTCATGGCACTGGACCAGAATATCTCCAGGACCGCCTTCTGCCGCACGAATCCCAGCGACCAGTTAGGTCCCACAGAGTTGGCCTTCTCCGGGTCCCGTCAACTAAACAATGTCGTTTGGCGGGACCCAGGGGAAGAACCTTCTCTGTGGCGGCCCCGACCCTTTGGAACCAACTCCCCCCAGATATCAGAGTTGCCCCCACCCTCCTAGCCTTTCGTAAGCTCCTTAAAACCCACCTCTGTTGTCAGGCATGGGGGAATTGACATGTTCCTTCCCCCTAGGCTTATAAAATTTATGCATGGTACGCTAGTGTGTATGATTGGTTTTAATTTGTGGTGGTTTTTTTTATTTTTTAAAAGTAATTTAAATATTGGATTTGTCTTACATTGTATTGCTATTGCTGTGAGCCGCCCCGAGTCTGCGGAGAGGGGCGGCATACAAATCTGATTAAACTTGAAACTTGAAACTAAGCCCAAGAGGTTCACTATCACACTGCTATAGAGTTGCACCTGTGGCATGGGTGGTTATATAAACTTGATAAATATTTTTTTTTTAAAAAAGTAAAATGCAAAACAGGGTTTAAATTTTGAAAGACATTTTATTCCTCTGGGAAATTTTTGTTTTATTTTGATATTCCTTCCTATTTTTGGGCAAAGACCCCAAGAATGATGTAAATGTTATTATTATCTGATTTTTGAAGGCTCCCTGGCAGGCAGAGGGACAAAATGTGATCAGACAATCCATATTTTGTTTTGTTTTACAATTATTCTCATTGTAAAGACAAAAAAAAAAGAGATCAGAAGAGGGAGTATGACAGGCAAAACTTCTCAAAACCGTACCTGAATCACATAGAACAGAGGTCTTCAAACTTGGCAACTTTAAGACTTGTGGACTTCAATTCCCAGAATTCTCCAGCCAGCTGTAAAGTACTGTGAAGCAGCATATAAATCTAAATGCTATTGTTATTGCTATTTTCAATATGGCTATGTTATGATTATGATTGTGATTGTGATGATGATGGTTATTATTATTATTATTATTATTATTATTATTATTATCATTATCATCATCACCACCACCACCATTATTATTATCATTATTATTATTGGTAGGCCTCTACTTACTACCATAACTGAGCCCAGAATTTATGTTGCTAAGTGAGACATTTGTTAAGTGAGTTTTGCCACCATTTTATGACTTTTTTTGCCACGTTTGTCAAGTGAACCATTGCAATTGTGCCATCCTGCAGTTGTTAAATTAGTAATACGGTAGTTAAGTGAATCTGGCTTCCTTTGCTTTGAAGGTCCAAAAAGATGATCACGTAACCCTAGGACATTTCAACTGTCATAAATACAAACCAGCTGTCAATCATCTGAATTTTGATCATGTGACCAAGGGGATGCTGCGACGGTTGTAAGTGTGAAAAATGGTCCCGCGTCACCTTTTTCAGTGCCTTTGTAACTTTGAATGGTCACTAAATGAACTGCTGTAGGTCAAGGACTATCTGTATATCTTTTTCAAAACAGAGAAATTCCCAGGGATCTGCATCTGCTTGAACAATTTGTATGACTCTCTTGAGAATACTTTGGTAGATCTTGCTGCAGGCAAGATGGAGCAGAGTAATCCCTTTTCTCAGCATGGTTTGCTGAGTTTTTACATCCAGGAAGAGAGAAGAGAAGAGAAAAGAGAAGAGGAAAGCAGGGGAGAAGAGAAGAGATAAGAGAGAAGGGGAAGGGAGAAGAGAAGAGAGAAGTGAAGAGCAATGGAAAAGAGAAGAGAGAAGAGAAGGGGAGAGAAGGGGAGAAGAGAAGAGAAGTCAAGAGGAGAGAAGGGAAGGGAAGGGAGAAGAGAAAAGAAGAGAAAACAGAAAAGGAAAGAGGAGAGGAGAAGAGAGAAAAGAGAATGGGAAGGGAGAAGAGAGAAGTGAAGAGCAATGGAAAAGAGAAGAGAGAAGAGAAGGGGAGAGAAGGGGAGAAGAGAAGTCAAGAGGAGAGAAGGGAAGGGAAGGGAAGGGAGAAGAGAAAAGAAGAGAAAACAAAAGGAAAGAGGAGAGGAGAAGAGAGAAAAGAGAATGGGAAGGGAGAAGAGAGAAGTGAAGAGCAATGGAAAAGAGAAGAGAGAAGAGAAGGGGAGAGAAGGGGAGAAGAGAAGTCAAGAGGAGAGAAGGGAAGGGAAGGGAAGGGAGAAGAGAAAACAAAAGGAAAGAGGAGAGGAGAAGAGAGAAAAGAGAATGGGAAGGGAGAAGAGAGAAGTGAAGAGCAATGGAAAAGAGAAGAGAGAAGAGAAGGGGAGAGAAGGGGAGAAGAGAAGTCAAGAGGAGAGAAGGGAAGGGAAGGGAAGGGAGAAGAGAAAAGAAGAGAAAACAAAAGGAAAGAGGAGAGGAGAAGAGAGAAAAGAGAATGGGAAGGGAGAAGAGAGAAGTGAAGAGCAATGGAAAAGAGAAGAGAGAAGAGAAGGGGAGAGAAGGGGAGAAGAGAAGTCAAGAGGAGAGAAGGGAAGGGAAGGGAAGGGAGAAGAGAAAAGAAGAGAAAACAAAAGGAAAGAGGAGAGGAGAAGAGAGAAAAGAGAATGGGAAGGGAGAAGAGAGAAGTGAAGAGCAATGGAAAAGAGAAGAGAGAAGAGAAGGGGAGAGAAGGGGAGAAGAGAAGTCAAGAGGAGAGAAGGGAAGGGAAGGGAAGGGAGAAGAGAAAAGAAGAGAAAACAAAAGGAAAGAGGAGAGGAGAAGAGAGAAAAGAGAATGGGAAGGGAGAAGAGAAGAGAGAAGTGAAGTGAAGAGCAATGGAAAAGAGAAGAGAGAAGAGAAGGGGAGAGAAGGGGAGAAGAGAAGAGAAGTCAAGAGGAGGGAAGGGAAGGGAGAAGAGAAAAGAAGAGAAAACAGAAAAGGAAAGAGGAGAGGAGAAGAGAGAAAAGAGAATGGGAAGGGAGAAGAGAGAAGTGAAGAGCAATGGAAAAGAGAAGAGAGAAGAGAAGGGGAGAGAAGGGGAGAAGAGAAGTCAAGAGGAGAGAAGGGAAGGGAAGGGAAGGGAGAAGAGAAAAGAAGAGAAAACAAAAGGAAAGAGGAGAGGAGAAGAGAGAAAAGAGAATGGGAAGGGAGAAGAGAGAAGTGAAGAGCAATGGAAAAGAGAAGAGAGAAGAGAAGGGGAGAGAAGGGGAGAAGAGAAGTCAAGAGGAGAGAAGGGAAGGGAAGGGAAGGGAGAAGAGAAAAGAAGAGAAAACAAAAGGAAAGAGGAGAGGAGAAGAGAGAAAAGAGAATGGGAAGGGAGAAGAGAAGAGAGAAGTGAAGTGAAGAGCAATGGAAAAGAGAAGAGAGAAGAGAAGGGGAGAGAAGGGGAGAAGAGAAGAGAAGTCAAGAGGAGGGAAGGGAAGGGAGAAGAGAAAAGAAGAGAAAACAGAAAAGGAAAGAGGAGAGGAGAAGAGAGAAAAGAGAATGGGAAGGGAGAAGAGAAGAGAGAAGTGAAGAGCAATGGAAAAGAGAAGAGAGAAGAGAAGGGGAGAGAAGGGGAGAAGAGAAGAGAAGAGAAGAAATGTGGGACTGCAGGCCATAGTATTATGGCTGGTCTAGATCCAGATCACAAATTTTGATAGGGTAGTAAGGGGGGAATTGCACAAATCGGGCTTAAAAAATAAAGAAAGGAAGAGAAGAAATCAACTGTGCATAATTATTCTTTTTTTAAATTCACTATTCAGCTTACATCAGTGTTAACATCTACTGAGAAATGCAGCCATCAACAATTTGCAACTCAATGTGTGTTACTTTAATTAGTATGAAAATTAAAGGGCAACTATAGGCCAATGTGAATGATTATGGAAATACATGTGCATCCCATGCAGGGCTCTCATTTAATTAATCGTCTTGTAAACCACATCAAGCACTTTAAGGCTCTGAGTGTAGCAGCTCAATTTTAAATAACTACTTAGTACTCAACAGGATGGCACAAGTGTAGAATAGGTGAAACCCAGGCTCAAAAACAGTAACTGTGAAAGAGACCTTGGAGTCCTAGTGGACGATCACTTAAACATGAGTTAGCAATGTGCGGCAGCAGCAGCAGCAGCAAAAAAAAAAAAGCTAATACAATTGTTGGTTGCATAAACAGAATAAAAATAGAATAAAAATCATATGAAGTATGAGGGTTATCCGCAGTCAAAGGCTGCAAAAATTTTTACTACCACACTGTGGGCATGGCTTATTTTGTGGGTGTGGTTTGCCAACCATGTGACCAGGTGGGAGTGGCTTGATGATCATGTGACCAGGGTGGCTTAAAGGTCACGTGATTGGCTTAAAGGTGGCCAACGTCACTCACGTCAAGGATTTGGATTAGGGTGCCTGGCCTCTCCTCGCCTCAAAGAGATATTTACTATTACTAAACATTCAAAATATACTGTTTAATTCTATGTATATATGCCACATGTGTACATACATATTACACACAGGCACACAAAAATATGCATTATCTACTATATAAACTGTATGTGTATGTACACACACACACACACACACACAGCTCTTCTAAAATTATACACATTCAACCTCATTTCCTGCTATAGGAAAAACATACCTAGAGCCCAGAAGGGGGAAAAAGAAATTTTTTTAAAAAAATTTCTACCGTTTCTGCATACCTGACCAAAATTTTTCTACCAGTTCTGTGTACCTGACCGTACCCGTAGGACCCCATCACTGGTTATCCGGAAAGTAAGGTTACAAGGCAGGTAGCTCTTGCGGAGAATGTTTGCAGGAGAATTTGGTATTACTATCAGGTAGCGGGAAGCCAGTGGAAGAGAACGAGCAGTGCCAGAAGATTAGAGATGAGCATCCTCATTCCATTTCCCTCCAAGTGCAAAGTGCATGCTGTAATATACTACCTGAATGCTAAGGGCATGAACGCTGATGCAATAGGTGCCCAAGATTTGTGTGCGATGGGTGCCCAAGATTTTTCTCACCGATTGCTGACTTTTAATTGTTTTGGCTGAAGGAGAATGGGTATGTCACCACTGCATTGATTGACATTTACTCTCTGGAGTATGGTGATAAGCCCAAGTTTCATCTCCTGTCACTATACAGTTGAGAAAAGCATCACCTTCAATCTCAAAATGGTCAAGAATTTCTCAGGCGGCACTGATTTTGTGAGCTTCAGTAAGCATCTTGAACACCCATAGCGGCAGCCTTCATGCTCTTAGCATCCAGGTAATGTATTACAGTGCACACTTTGCACTTGAAGGGAAACGGAATGAGGACGCTCATCTCTACCCTTCACCACAATGCCAGTTGATGATCTACTGACCACTGGCACAGCTCGTTCTCTTCCGCTGACTTCCTGCTACACGATACTAATACCAACTTCCCCCATGAACATTCCCCACAGGAGCTACATGCTTTTTAACCTTACTTTCTGGATAACCCTCGTATTAGTACCACTTTATACAGCCTTAGTAAGACCACACTGGAATACCGCATCCAGTTCTGGTCACCTTGTTACCAAAAAGGTGTTGAAACTTTGGAAAAAGAGCAAAAAAAGAGCAACTAAGACATTTAAAGGACTGGAGACAAAATCATATGAAGAACAGTTGCAGGAATTGGATATGGGCCAGGCTAGAGAAAAGAAGTACTAGGGGTGACAAGATAGCAGTATTCCAGTACAGTGGTACCTCTACTTAAGAACGCCTCTACTTAAGAACTTAAGAACCGGGTGCTCAATATTTTTTGTCTCTACTTAAGAACCATTTTCTACTTGAGAACCCGAGCTCGGAAAAATTTCCCAGGAAATTTGAGAGCGGCATGAAGGCCCATCCAGTTTCCTGCCATTCCCTCTTTAATCCTGTCCATCTTGGGCTTTTCTGGGTTGCCAGAGGAGCCTTTTGGTGGCACTTTAAAGAGGCTTTGGCAGCCCAGAGCTAATGGAGCATTTTCCTTTCTCTGGGCGCTTAGAGAGGGAATAAACCACTTCGCTGTGGTGACTCCCTCACACTGCCTCCCATAGACCCGGCATGAGGTTGCCTCCCGGAGCGTCTGGCTGCAGAAAGGCAAAAAGGGGCACTCACCTCCCCTTTTTCCTTCAACAGCGACTGTCCTCCTGCTCTTCTTCCTCCTCCTCCACCCAACCAAATTCCGAGCTTTTATTTCTTTCCTAATGGGTTTGCATGCATTATTTGCTTTTACATTGATTCCTATGGGAAAAATTGCTTCTATTTAAGAACCTGGTCACGGAACAAATTAAGTTCTTTAAGTAGAGGTACCACTGTATTTGAGTGACTGCCACAAAGAAGAGGGGGTCAGCGTATTTTCTAAAGCACCAGAAGTTAAGACAAGAAACATTGGATGGAAACTAATCAAGGAGATAAGTAACCTGGAATTAAGAAGCAATGTCCTAACCGTGAGAACAATTAACCAGTGGAACAACTTGACTTCAGAAGTTGTAGGTGTGTTCCGTTTGAGTAGAAGGTTGGACTAGAAGATCTCTTCTAGTTCCCTTCCAGTTCTGTTCTAATTGACTGTGCGTGGTCAAGATGAGAGAGAGAGAGAGAGAAAGAGAGAGAGAGAGAGAGAGAGAGAGAGAGAGAGAGAGAGAGAGAGACTGTCTGTTTGTCTGTCTCACTATTTTGTAGAGAAAGTAGCAGTTTATAAATGAGTGACTTTAGAAACTAATTTATGTAGTAAACACATAAATGGAGGCCCGAATTAAAGCGAGCAACGTTTACTACAGTAACTCAGGGTAAATGGAAAGAAGAAAGCCACTTTTGTTTCAACTGCCAAAGCATTTGATTAAGAAACAAATCACTATTTCATGGTTTTTTTTTTAAAAAAATGCAGCCTTAATTACGTTGACTGGGTGTTGGTTGAAGGGAAAGAAAACCCATTAAAAGCAACCTTCATGAATTCTGTTTTGTGTGCCCAGCAATTGCTGGATCTGTAATCCTGTTGCCTTTCTGCTTTGTTTTCATTAGCAAAAGAAAACAGTAAGATCACTGTTAAAAATGTTCTGTGGCCACACTTTTGATATATATGTCTATGTGTCTAGGATTTCTCTGTCTCCATTCATTCTTTTAGAGAATGCAATTTATATACCAATTGATTTTCGAAAGGGTCTCATTTTAAGGGAGGAACCGACTAAATGAGTAGAAATAGAAAAACACAACGATTCAGGACCTGGGCCTCATTATCTTCTCTGTAATGAGGTTCTAAATCAATGGCATTAGATTGGTTTAAAGACGACTTAATGGAGGGGATAAATAGGCCAATTGGAATGAAGGCATTATGAGCTCTGAGAAGTTTCTCTTTGGTACTCAAGCTCTACAGAAAGCCATATAATTGAGTAGATTGTTAGATGCTTATTTTTCTTTTTCTATTAATTTCAGTGAGTAAATGCAACCCTAGAGCAAAGCTGTGGCAGAATATTACCCCATCTCTAAAGAGCTCCAAAAGGTCACTGTACCAAGAAGAAGGACTAATGATCTGATTCAGTTCAAGACAGTTTCCCAAGTTCCCTACGTGAGATGCATCGCCCTGGAAAACAACATTTGTTAGCATTTCAGAATAAGTTCTACTAGGATTTATTTCTAATCTCCGGGACCGCCTTCTGCCGCACGAATCCCAGCGACCAGTTAGGTCCCACAGAGTTGGCCTTCTCCGGGTCCTGTCGACTAAACAATGTTGTTTGGTGGGACCCAGGGGAAGAGCCTTCTCTGTGGCGGCCCCAACCCTATGGAACCAACTCCCCCCAGATATCAGAGTTGCCCCCACCCTCCTTGCCTCCTTGCCTTTCATAAGCTCTTAAAAACCCACCTCTGTCCTCAGGCATGAGGGAATTGAAATAATCCCTTCCCCTAGGCTTATAAAATTTATGTATGGTATGACTGTATGTATGACTGATCTCTTAAATTGAGGTTTTTTAGATTTTTTTAAATATTAGATTTGTTTACGTTGTCTTTTTACTGTTGTTAGCCGCCCCGAGTCTGCGGAGAGGGGCGGCATACAAATCTAATAAATAAATAAATAAAATAAATAAATAATTGATGAAGGTAGGTCACAATTATAGTAAGCACAAACAATGAAATATTCAGCTTAGTGCAAGTTGTAAATTGATACCAGGTTATGTTTGATGTGACACAAAATTTAGTTCATGTTAGGGCTAGCCTATGCTCAGTTGAATTTAGCACACGTGTAGTAGTGATCGGGTTTTAGACCCTCTTTTGCAGGTTCAAAATGGAGAAAAGGAAGACTCTGTCAAAGGCAAACAGCACAAGGGTTTTTTGGGGGTGGGGGGTAAAGGCCAGGGTTAGGCAGCAAGCAGGACGGGGTGGAACACAGTTCCACCAGTGGAAATTAATTAATCTATCATCTATCTATCTATCTATCTATCTATCTATCTATCTATCTATCTATCTATCTATCTATCTATCTATCTATCTATCTATCTATCTACCTACCTACCTATCTATCTATCTATCTATCTATCTATCTATCTATTGGATTTGTATGCTGCCCCTCTCCAAGGACTCGGGGTGGCTCATAATATAAATGAAGCTGTGTGCCCAGCTCCAGCTGACCATCCCACCCTCCCATCCTCCCCCTCCTCATTGGAAAGTGGCAGGGAGACCAGCACCGGCAGGAGTTGCACAGGGTCCACAGTGTGGTAGTAAAAATTTTGGCTGACCATTACTGGGAAAGGCTAGTTATTGTATTAGACCCCAGTGGTCTTCAAACTTGGCAATTTCAACTCCCAGAATTCTCCAACTAGCATAGCTGACTGGAAAATACTGGGAGTTAAAGTCCACAAGTCTTACAGTTGCCAAAAAAAGTAGGCCAAAAAATTGATATGTAAATTGTATCCCTCAAATTAGAACCAAATCTGGGTCCAGAATTTCCATTGGTAAGAAAGCCAATTATTAAGTAAGTCGGTCCCAATGCATGTGAAAAGTTTCTTGCGCTTGGAACCTATTTTCCATTTACAGAATTGCACTACTTCATGTAATAACCACTCTGCTTATGTATAATCACAACTTCAAGTTCTTTTCAGAATGAATTCTGACCCCAATAGGAAAAAGCTCTACCTTTATGCCTTTCTCTTTGAATATCAGCTCTTCTAAAGGAAGGAACTGTGCTCTGCTTTCACATACGGAAGACCAACACATTTTTCATTTTATTTTCAATCCACTGGCATTTGCTATCCCTTGTGGTTGAAGAGCACTTGAAGTGACATTAGAAGAAGGACTACAGTACAGTTAGGTATCATTCCTGACGCATTTCCCTATGTTTATGGAGAACAGGCAAATTATATTTTTCAGGGATTTGGCTACAAAAATGAAGGGTATAGTTCAGCGGTGAAATCTACTTATCTTTCCTACTGGTTTGGAAGGGCGTGTTTTGCGCGCTTGTTTCGCTCGAAGGCTTTGCACATGCATAGAGGGTTAAAAAAAGAAAATGGCAAATCTGGGGGGGGGGGTGAAGCCTCATGCTGCCACCGTTCCTGGTATGCCTGAACCATTGGTGGCCACTGCTCCTGGTACGCCCGAACCAGGCCAAACAGGTAGCATTTTACCCCTGGTATAATTTGGTAACTCTGACTGAAAATGGCATACTAAAGAGTAGTGTTGGGCGAACCCAACAAAGTTCAGGTTCGGCGAACTCACCCGAACTTTGTCGTGAAATTTGGAAGAGTTCGCCGAACCTGAACCCGAACCCGAACTTTTGCTTTCAGCAAGCCGCTGCGGCGTCCTTTTCTGTAAAAATAAACAAGGAGGTGGGGAATTCCCCACCTCCTTTTGCTTCCTTTTATTTTTACAGAAAAGGATGCCGCAGCAGTGCTGCAAGCAAAAAGAGGTGGGAAATCCCACGAAGGGATTCCGGCCGGGGGCGGGGCTTTGACATCACAGAGACTCCTTCCTCCCCGTTTTGGCCGGCCAGGAAGTAGTCTCCGTGATGTCAAAGCCCCGCCCCCGGAATCCCTTCATGGGATTTCCCACCTCCTTTTGCTTGCAGCGCTGCAAGCAAAAGGAAATGGGAAATTCCACAATGGGATTCCCCACTCTCCTCCCGGGCGGCGGCGTTTCGTGGTGTTTGGCCGAACCCAAACCCAAACCTAAACTTTACCCGAACTTTTTAAAAAGTTCGGTTTCGGGTTCGGCATGCCGAACACTACAAAGTTTGCTGCGAACCCGAACTTTGCGGTTCGGTTTGTCCAACACTACTAAAGAGTTGATTTTCAAGAACAAAGCAAATGGTTTGGATTTGCTGACAAATATTTCTCAGATTTCTTTTAAAAATCTCATTAATACTAATGCTCAGTGATGAGTATTATGCATTATTTGCTTTTACATTGATTCCTATGGGAGAAATTGCTTCTTACAAACTTTCCTACTTAAGAACCTGGTCACGGAACAAATTAAGTTCATAAGTAGAAGTACTAATGTATGTTATATGTGTCAGTTTATTGCAACAAATTGGTATTTTGTATAGGAATTGGAATTCAACTTTTACAATTGGCTAATGTTTGTCACAAATGATTATTACTTACAGAAAGAGACCATGATAATTACTCCATTACAGGAGGAGATGTGATGCCATTTTATGGTGGCAAACAATTGGGAGTTTGTAGCACCTTAAATGGAAAGCTAACACATTTTATTAAAAGGCCTATACTTCCATGAGCTGCTGCTCGCTTTATCCAATGGACAGAATGTCTAGATTGATGTAGGATTTAAATTTAAGTTGCAGGGGAAATGGAGGTAGGAAAAGAGAGGAAGATAGGTTGGCTATGCAGATGCAGGTTATATGAGAGACAGATTATACAGGTTTTATCAATTACCACTGTGTTTGTTGAGATCTTCTGAGATTGCTTGAAACCTTTTGATATATGAGAGATCATCAGTTTCTTGCTGGATGGGACTGTTAAGGTCCTGCTTTCCAAAAATAGTATGAGATCTGTTGTAGGTTGTCCCAGGAAATTGAAATGCTGGGATATTACTTTGTCCTTGTTTTGAGTTCTGATGTCAAATTTATATCCGTTATTATTATTATTATTATTATTATTATTATTATTATTATTATTATTTTATTTTATTTTTTTGTAGAAAGTTTCCCTCTTCTCCTGTGTAGAACCCAGAAAGGCATTACTAGCAGATATTGGAACATATCACATTGAAGGAAGAGAATGTGCCTCCAATTTTTGCCCAGAGTCCATTTTGGAGTTGGGCAACTTAGAAATCTAACAAATAAATAAATAAATAAATAAATAAATAAATAAATAAATAAATAAATAAATAAATGTTGTGTGTAGCTTTTTGTGATGGTATTGTTGGGCTGGATGTGGTTGACTTAGAATAATGCCTTCTTCATTCTCTCATCCCCTCCCCCAAGTCCCTCTTCCCATAATTGGGATTCATTGATGACATTTTCAACATCTGAACTCATGATAATGAACACCTCATCACTTTCCATCGTGACTTCAACAAACCAGTTTGACGTAATGGTTAAAGTGCTGGCTTGAAAACCCAGGAGACTGAGTTCTAGTCATGAAAGGCTACCAAATTTTTTACTATTACATTGTGGGCGTGGCTTATGCAGGACACCCTGCATTTTGTTTCAACATGTTTCAGTGCAAATTGGGTGCTCTGGGGTGGAGCTCCATTTTCGCTACCCCACTGAATTCCCCCCATCCAGGCAGTAGTCCATCCCTGGTTCTAGTCCTTCCTTAGTCATGAAAGTTGGCCCAATCCCTGTCAGCCCAAACCAACTCATGGAGTTGTTGTGGGGAAAATAGTATTAAGTATATTCGCTGACTTGAAGTATTTATAATTTATAAAATAAAATTTGGGATAAAAATCACATAAACAAATAAACTTCCACCCCACCATCAAGCAATCTAAGGCTTCAGCAAATACAATGGGATTTCAACATGATGCAATTTCTAAGATACAGTACTTGTAATTTGTTTCACATGTAACTTGCATCTGTATAAATAACTACCATATTTCTCGTATTATAAGACACACCTAAATTTACAAAAGGAAAACAAGAAAAAGATAGTTGTGTTTCCAACCTCCCTGGCCCCCGTTTTAACCAAAAAGGTGCAGCTCATACTCCAAAAAATATGATACCTTTCCCTCCTTTTTCTGTTCACTCATCCTGTATCAATATTGTCATTCTATCCATCATACAGAGTGAGTTCTATCCTTTTCCCCAAAAGGTTTATGCCTTTTCATAAGATTACTACAGAATCTCTAAAGGGTCAAACATCCTTGCAAATTGTAGCAAACTGCTATATCTCATCTTGTTCTTGTTCTCTTTGCATTGATACAGCTCAATTGTTCTCTTCATTTTGTCCACCATGACCAACAACACATAAAAGTAAAAGAAAAAAGAAAAAAGCACATACGTACAAGACTCTATCCCTATTAGTATCATGCTCTATAAAACTCTTCTATAAAACATTGGAACAAAGGAGAAACTATTTTGGAACAGGACTACAGTTGTATCAATAGGGCCTGCTGCCTATATATGTCAAATGACTGATAACAACTGCTGAGGCTTTTTTCAATTCTCTGTAAGTGTTGCCTTTAGATGCCCTTCCAGATAAACCCTCCTTGTGCTGCAATAGAGGCTTGAAAGATAAATGATGCCAGAAACGATGTATTATTTCTAAAGGCCTTAGTCACATGTATGTTTTAGACATTTGGCAAAAACATGGAATGGTAGCATAGGAAATCTTTCAGATTGGTGCTTTCTGGAACAATTTAAAAAGCAAATGTTTGGGAGATTAATTACACAGGGTAACCATCCGGAGTTGTCTCTTGCTTTATTTTGTTTGGATTATTAGGCAGATGCTAGCAAAGTTTAAATCTTGATTGAGTCAAAATGGACAAATCTATGGTTCCCCTTTCTGGTATTCGAACAAGACGAATATAGCTGCTTCTACATCAAGCTACCTTCATACATATATACATACAGTAATGGGCAGCCAAAATTTTTACTGCCACACTGTGGGTGTGGCTTATTTTGTGGGTGTGGCTTGATGGTCATGTGACTGGGCTGGAGAGGCTTGCTGGCCATGTGACCAGGTGGGAGTGGCTTGAATGATAATCATCGTGCAAGTGAACTGTTAAGTCCTCAACTTACAACCTCACCAGTGTTGCTCTCTAGGGTGACAATTTGCTTTGCGTTTCCCGTGTTCTCCTTCCTGGGTCGCCTCCTGCCTCAGGCTGGGTAGCTAGGCAAATGGGTGCCAATCAGCTGTTGAGAAAAGAGGGGGGAGGAAATGGCCCCACTGAAACTTCTGCTGGTGCTGGTCTCTCTGCCGCTTTCTGAGGAGGAGGAGGAGGATGAGAGGGGGATAGTCAGGTGGAGATGGGCACACGGGTTCATTTCCGCCAGTGGAACTGCGTTCCACCCCGTCCTGCCTGCTGCCCACCCCTTCATACATACATACAAGGGTGGGCTACTGCCCGGACGGGGGGGGGGGGGAACATAGTGGGGTAGTGAAAATGGAGCTCCACCCCAGAGCACCCAATTTGCACTGAAACATGTTGAAAGAAAATGCAGGGCGTCCTGCATAAGCCACGCCCACCGTGTGGTAGTAAAAATGTTGTTAGCCCTTCACTGGGTACATACATACCAGTGAAGGGCCACTCATCTTCAACGCTACCAGTGCGTCCTCAAAGGCCGTCACAAGTGTGCGCACGTTCGGCAGGCACGTCCATGCCTACCGGCGTGAAATTTGGCTTCTGCACATGCACAGCAAGCAAAATCTTCTGTGAGGACATGGGTGCAAGCAAAATTTCATTGATTTTCATCTATATTTTTGCTTCCGTGCATGCGCATAAGCAAAAAAATGGTAAAAATTGCCGAAAACCCATTCACGCGAGGATCCTCATGCAAAATTTTGCTTGCTGCCCATGTGTAAAAGCCAATTTTTTTTAAAAAAAACATACTACTTGAACCATCAATGGTAGAAGAGCAAGTTAAACCAACCATGATAGCATGGGCACAAAATTTTGGTTACTCGATGCACTTAAACGATTGGGAAAAGGTTTGGAACCAAAATTATAAATTAACCCTGGCAATTCCTTATAAAGAAAACTTTTATAAGATGTTTTATCGTTGGCACCTTCCCCCATCTCGTATTGCCAAGATGTTTCCAAACTCTTCACCAAACTGTTGGAAATGTAAAAGAAAAATCGGGTCTTGCTATCATGCTTGGTGGACATGCCCCTTCGCAAAAAAAAAAATTGGAAAACAATTAAATCATACCTGGAACAAATCATAAAACAAAACATTCATTTAAAACTGGAATTATTTTTATTAGGAATTTGCAAGCAAAATCTTTTAAAAGAGGATAGATATCTTATTCTCCATATATTGACTGCTGCCAGAATATTATATGCCCAGTACTGGAAAAAAGACACAATCCCATCCACTCTACATTTTATAAACAAGGTAGACGAATGTGCGAAGTTGACTAAGATGACTTAAGATGAAATTCAAGACAGAGACAAAATGGATTTCTATAACGCTTGGGATCAATGGTACAAATTGGTAAAATGATTCAAATACAGTGAAAAGTAAAGGAAACGAAATAAACAAATCCAAAAACACAAAGAATTCACCCCAAAAAGGAGAAATATTATATTTCAGATAAGAGGTATAGCAATTTTTTTTATTGATGATTACCTGATGTTCTGATCTACATCTAAGGCCACTGGTAATTGGAATAAAGGAATTCTAAATTCATATATTTGTAAAATACCACACCATCTTTATTATTTTTTCCTTTATTCTACCCTGAATCAACTCGGCACGCAGCACTAATATCTTATTTTAAACTTTGGTATGCAAGAAACATCAAAATCATTAACACATTCCACAAGTCATTCCAAGATTTATGGCTAGTCAGAATTAGCCTAGAGTCATAAAAACTGCAATTAACAGCACACAAGGCATGCTTACATTCAGAGCTCCTTGAAAGAAACCTCCATTTTCCTTAATGCAGATTGACGACTCAACTCTCTCTTCCTCTGACAGCTGGACATGATGAATTAATTACTTAATTAATTAACCCATTCCTCTCCTTAATATTTCTTCCCTGACACTTGCTCTCTTCACCTCTGCAAGCATCTGAAATAAGGATTTATCCATCTAGCATCTGCTTCTCCTTCACTTGAATCTGAACCCATAGAAACGTCCTGTGGTTGGTCTCCTACTTTTTCTGCCTCTAAATCAGGCCCATGCACTAATTCATAACCACTTTTTGAATCAGAATCTGAAAAATCCCCAAACTGAGCAGGAGTATACACAACACCTGATAAATTATGAAATGTAAAAATAATTAAGATATACAAACATATAGAACAAATTTTGAAAAGTTGCAGTCTTAACAATCAACAGTACAGTTGATAACTCATTTTGTTCATGTGTAATGTTTTGTTAGTCCTTACTTATTTTTTTAATTATTGTTTGTTTTTGTTGTTTGTTTTTCTTTAATAAACTAATCTTTTTCTTTATTAAACTAATAAAGATTATTTTTTAAAAAGGAAGCCAAATTTCTTATGGGGGCACGCAGGTACGCATGCATCCCAGAATTTCCTACCGTGACGGAGCCCCTGACTGCACCAGCTGCTGCCTATCACTGATCCATCCATCCATCCATACGTTCATACATACATACATACATTTCATTTGTGATCAAAGCCTCCTAGCTTGGTACAATTGGTGAACAAGATGGTAGCTTTTGAGCTGAAACCCAACTACGTATTTTAAGTTTGTTTTGGAAATGGGTAAGAGGAAAAATAAACCAGTTCTCTAGAACCATAGTGCCATAGTGAGTTAACTGTATGAAGGAAAACTATTAGGTGGATGCATATATTATGTTGAATTGGAGAAAAGTCAATTCATTTCCCTGCTTCCTTTTATGCCTTTGAGTCAATGTTGACTCTTGGCAGCAACCTGGACAGGTCCCCTGCAGTTTTCTTGGCAATGATTTACCATTGTCTTTTTTGTAGGGCTGACAGACAAGGACTGGCTCAAGGTCATCTGGCTGGCCTTGTACCTAAAACAAGCCTAGAATTCAGTCTTCCAGTTTCTAGCCTGCTGCCTTAATAGGTACAACTGGCTCTCACATTGCCATTCCTGAACAAAAAGAAGGGAAAGTGTTTCGGGATAATAATAATAATAATAATAATAATAATAATAATAATAATAATGGTGAACACATGCACAGTGCCAGAAACTCGGCTTCTGTGCTTGGGCAGAAGAGAAATAAAATTTAAAAATAAAAAATAAATGATGGCAGCACCCTCGGACTAGCACTGACATATCTGGTTTGGTGACATCGCCAGGAGGTTGCTACCAGTTTGGGTGAACCAGTCTGAACCGGAAGGAATCCACCCCTGGTCTTCCTCATCTAGAAGAATTGGGGCCAGATGAGGAAATGGGGGAGCTGCTGAAGGAAAGGGACAGCGAGACACTTCTCACCCAAGGAGAAAGTGGTGAAACAACAGGTAGGAAGGAGTAATGGCAAATGGAAAGTTACCAAGCTTACTTGGTCTGTCATAGAAAAGGACATGATAAATTTTAACTTTGGGCAATGTTGAGTTTTCTGATTGTGGTCTAGACAACAGATTTCCTGATGTTTCTCTGGAAAAACATCAGGAAAATTTTTGTCTAGACCATGGTCGAAAACCCTGAAACACAACACTGCCCAACTGATACTGTGAAAACCTACTTCAAACACTTTCTTGGGTATGGGGAGGAAAATAAAAATTTAATGGGAAGCCGTGACAAATCCCCCACATCAATCCTAGCACCTTAATGTTTATGTACATCTGGTGCATTGACCCAGAAAATTTGCCCAATCCATCTGTGTCCTTCAGAGGAACTGTATGTGCATTTTTTAAACAGAAAACCTGAGGCTTGAGGAGCATGGATTCTGGGAGGCAAAGGGCACAGGTTATAGCTATAAACTGTTTGGAAAGGAAATATGGTGATGGAAGAATGCAGAAAATGGCTAAAGCCAATTCTGCAACAGATCCGTCCCCTAAATTATGAATAAAGGATAAATTATCCCTAATGCACTAACTTGTTACAGATAAATTAAGACCATTTATATGCTGAGATCTGACTTAGGCCACTCAGAAAATAAAACTAATGCAAGTTGTGACCTATTGCTCCAACAAAAATACAACCTGGAGCATCTGGCCCCTTATTTTAATTCTCCTGGGCATCTCAGCTTCTTGGAAACACTAAACCTTAAACTCCATTCCATACAGAAACCTCTATATTTTGTTTTTTAAAAGGGTCAAACATTGCTGTCTCCAGCAGAGAGCGGGGTAGGAGTAATTCCTTCCTCAACTGACGGAGAGCAAGTCTCCATTGAGAAGTGTAAATATGCTAATGAACTTCGGAGACAGGAGGAAGAGCTGTAGCCTAGACCAGGCGTCACCAATCGGTGGTCCATGGACCACTGGTAGTTGGCAAAAAAAAAATGTTGGTGGTCTGCAGAAAAATTATTTGCATTTTTTATATTGCATTAAATATATTTTTTAAAATAGCATCTTAAAAAAACTTATTAGTGGTCTGTGAGATTTAAAATTATGAATTTAGTGGTCCCTGAGGTCCAAATAGTTGGTGATCCCTGGCCTAGACCAGTGTTTCCCAACCTTGGCAACTTAGAGATATTTGGACTTCAACTCCCAGAACTCCCAGCCAGCAAATGCTGGCTGGGGAATTCTGGGAGTTGAAGTCCAAATATCTTCAAGTTGCCAAGGTTGGGAAACACTGGCCTAGACAACATCTGATAAGCAAAATCTGTGTCCAAAGGAGGGTTGGAGGTGGAGAAGGTATCTCAAAAGAACTCTCTCTGCAACATTGTTACTGTAACGTTAGAATAAAGGTAATACAGTGATCCCTCGTTTAACGTTGGTGTTACGTTCCAGGAACACCCACGATAAAAGAAAATCCATGAAGTAGGGATGCTATATTTATTTAAATATTTATACACTATTTTAAGGCTTTATAAACCCTCCCCCATACTTTTACACTACATAAAACTTTCCCATTCCCACACTGTTCTGTGCATGTATTGTACCTTTACACTTACTGTAAAATGTTTTGCATTCCTAAACCTATGCGATGAAACAATGCTCCATGTGAAATGGCTGAGTAGGAGCAGACTCAGAGATGGAGAAGCTGCGCAGAGATGAAAAGTAAACAACACTCTACTGTACTGAGCCAATCAGGCTCTGGGATGCAAAGCAGCACTCTCTGGTTGATCACTTCTCCATCAATCAACCAATTGTGTCTTGTTTACAATCTCATGTAGGCAAGTAGCATCTCAGATCGAGTTCTGCAGAAAACCCGTAAAGCAACAAAAATCCATGATATATTTTTTCCATTGATATTTTATAAAAATCCGTGATGCACCGAGTCTGCGAAAGGTGAACCGTGAAGTGGCGGCGGATCACTGTATGGTTTGGGCTTTTTATGTGGACTACCTAAGTTGGCTTTCAGTCTTGAGTACCTGTCTTCTGAGATGCTACTCCACCCATCCTCCAGACTTAGATTTCTTTTATTAGACCACAGTCTAGACTGTGGTTTTTCCTTCATCTCCCAAGATCATTCTGACATACCATTGAATGAAGAAGGGGAGACCATTGGAAAGCATATGAAGTGTCTTTGCTGACAGACTTGACCTGCATACTGTCAGCTGTGGTCAGCACAACAAGTTAGATAGTTTGGAAATTGCTCCCTCATATCTTTTAAAAGGACAACTATTCTGACTATACAGTGTTCCCTCGATTTTCGCGGGGGATGCGTTCCGAGACCGCACGCAAAAGTCGAATTTCCACGAAGTAGAGATGCGGAAGTAAATACACCATTTTTGGCTATGAACAGTATCACAAAACTTTCCTTAGCACTTTAAGCCCCTAAATTGCAATTTCCCATTCCCTTAGCAACTATTTAGATTATTACTCACCCTGTTTATTTATTAAAGTTTATTAAAAAAATATTTATTAAAGGCAAACAAAAGTTTGACAATGACATATGACGTCATCGGGCGGGAAAAACCGTGGTATAGGGAAAAAACCCATGAAGTATTTTTAATTAATATTTTTGAAAAACTGTGGTATAGACTTTTCCCGAAGTTTGAACCCACAAAAATCGAGGGAACACTGTATATAGAAGTGCTAAAGCAGCAAACTCCTTGCAGATATCCAGTTGAAATTGAGGAGGATTAATATTATCTGAAGGATTTACCATCCCTGTTGTTTACAATCAATTTTGCATGTTTGAACTAAAACATGTTGTTTTTTTAAATTTTGATTTTTCACATCCAAGTTGAATTGGATCAATGTTGATTTTTACAGGCCTTACCCATAATACCAGTATTAATTACCAGACAAGTTTAAAATCTGTCTTCAAAAACAAATGTAGGAGATGACTCCATAGCTCTAGGGAGGGTGTGGGGGAATATTTTCCAATTATTGTTCATACAGAAGACTTCTGGATATGGTTCCAAAAATGAGGACATTTTTTGAGGTTTCTCTTTCAAAATGTCATATTAAATAAGATTCTTCAGCCTTCTTTTACATGTCTTTTAAAACCATAAACCATTTAATTCCTCATGGTTACCAAGAAGCAAAGAAACTATCTTAATCTTCCTGTCAAATGTTGGGTTTTTGTTTTTTTGTTTTGCTGGAGGGAAATAAACCAGGCATCCACTCTTTTGCACTAAAACTTAATTTTTTTTCTTTAAAAAAACCCAGCAATCTTTTAATCTTCAGTAATTTGAACTCACATAGAGAATTCATAGATGAAAGCCTGGTATTGCTAAGAAAATTAAGTATGAAACTAACGCACAACAGTCCCTGAAAGTCCTAAAAAGGTTTGAAGCCTTTTGAGACAACTTTTCATCCAAAGATATTTAAGGGTTGCAGAGTTGATCAAGAAGAATTAAATCTGATGGAGTGCATATAAACAACTTGATATGTAAAGTGGTCTCCATATCATGGTCTGACCCAAAACTTTAATTCAGTTGTTTCAAATAGTGCATTTGTAAGGATGATGATTTACCCATGTTTTGACCTCAGCAATGGAATGTACAACTATAATGGTGTGAAAACCTTCAGAGAAGGACAGCGGAGGCCTTTTCATGAGGAACTTTTTGTTCTTTGGTGGAAAGAAGGAATCTTCCAGATACTAAAAAAATAGAGACTGTAGATTTCAAATCTATCTTGAATAGTCTGTCACCAGAATCATGAAAGGGTAGAGGCTAAGATACAAAAGGAAAGTATCACATTGACAAAAGGATAATTTTTGGTCCTCATTTGATTAGTCTCTCTTTATCCATTTTATAGCTATAGAAACAATACAGAGCTGTGGATTAAGTGATGAGTTGCTCATGTAGACATGCATGTTATATTGATCTCTGGTAAACATAAAGCGATTTGGTAAGAGGCTGGACTTGAAACACGTGTATCTACCACGAGAAGACAATTTCCCAAGACTACTTTAAACTCTCTTTAGAAAGAAAAAAAAAAGAAAAAGCTGTTGTCAAGTCTCCAGCCTCTCCACTGTCAATTATTCTTTCTGTTGCAATCGCATTACATAGCCACAGGCCTAGGCCTCCAAGGTATCAGATAGCTTTCTATCACATATCAGTAACTTAGTAGGTTTTGCATTATTGCCCCATCGGAAGACAAGACAGCGAAACTAGAAGCCAGAGACATCTGTGTGCTGATGTTATCAATATTATTTTTTTTTTCTTAAAAAAAAAATCCACATTCCGCCTGAAGTTCAGTTTTAGCATTATAATAAACTGCAAAGACCACAGCGGCTGAAAAGAAAAACCAAACTACCTTTCTGACTTCCTCCTTTTTTTTTGGTTCTCTTATCTCTCCTAAGCAGGGAGGTCCATCTTTCTATCCATACGATTATCTCTGTACACAGCTGCCAAGTTGTGAAATGTTTTTGTTCCTGGCCTATTGATGGGACAGCCATTTTTAATCTCCACTTGCCCTTACCTAAGATGGCACGTGCCTCCCAATCTCGTTTTTAATCTTTCATAAGCCTGACTTTTGCCTATCCGTATTCATCTCTTCATTTGAAAAGAGGATACACTCACTCTCTCACACACAAACACACGCTTTTCTCTTAATTGATTTCTTTGCTTGGCATCAATATCTCTGCTTCATTGTGAATGTAGGTGAAACAAGCTCAAATTAAATTAAGCAGGTTAAAAAAAGATGTAATATTGGAGCAATGATACCGGCATAGAAGAGTGTGCTGAATTGTGATCTCACCCTCAGAATCACCACGTCAAAAATTGTTCTTGCTGAAACAGATCTTTAAGATCATCCCACCCGGACACTCAAATAATTGTCTAACTTCTATTGATGCTTCTTCAGAAAAAGGTGGACAATCAAGGCTGTCAGTTCTGCTATCAAACAACACGTGTTATTAGGGAACATTTGGAAACTTTAAGTGAAAACTCTTCCTTGCAGTTTCTACCACTCAACAGAGAGTAAGTCTGCTCCATCTTTGGTGTGATAATAGCTGAAGGCAGCCATCAGTTCTACTTTTAATCTTCTCTTCTCCAGGCTGTTCTTTTCAACCATTCATCACGCGACCCTTCTCCATCCAGATTACTCTGGTTCATCTCTCCATCTGTTATTCTGTAGCATTCTTTACGAAGGAAGCACATTTGTATTAATCCTTGTTGGAAGCCTACCAATCAGTGCTTTCCAGTGAAGGGCTCCCTGTTGCCAGTGCTCCCGGTGGGCTCCCGGTGAACAGCGTGGGTGCGTGCATGTCACAAGATTCAGCTTCTGCGCATGCACAGAAGCAAAAAAATGCCCCAAATCGGCAAAATCTCATGCGTGTGAGGGTCCTTGTGTGAGATTTCGCTTCCTGCGCATGCACAGAAGCAGAATCTCACACAGGTGTGTGTGTGTGCATGTGTACATTTGGGACGTGGAGATGCATGCACATCTCCATTTTTCCTACGAGGATAGCGTACCACACCATCCATGCTGCAGCCCAATACTGGTGCTTTCTTCGTCGCTACTGTTGGATCAGTAATGAGACTGAGTCTGTTGGAGTTTGCCTTTCGTAAGCTATTAAAGACCCACCTATGTCGTCAGGCATGGGGAAGCTGAGCCCCTGGGTTATATTATTTATGTATGGTATGAGAGTGTTGTATGGTTTTAAAATAATGGGTTTTAGATTTCTTTTAATGTATTAGATTTGTTACATTATTGTTATTGTTGTGAGCTGCCCCGAGTCTTCGGAGAGGGGTGGCATACAAATCTAATAAATTATTATTATTATTATTATTATTATTATTATTATTATTATTGTTGTTGTTGTTGTTGTTGTTGTTGTTATTATTATTATTTAGTTGCATTTGTTAACAAGAGTTGAAACGATAACCAGTAACCAACCACTACTAATAGCATCAACTCCCACCGGCAAAAACCGCCGCTCTATTTATACTATTTTTAAAGCGGCAGCCAGACCGAGACAGCCATTTATTTTTGGTGGTAATTGTCTTGGCCAATCAGCGGCTGTTACTGATAGCTGCTCAGAAACCAATCAGCTTGTGTGATGCATTGACTGCCAGACATAACACTTTCTGTCATGAGTCTGGAAAGACTCCTGTTGCTTACGCATGGTCTTCTCCTTAACTCACTTTTCTGACTGCTGCTGCTTGGGGAAGGTCTCCTTGAGCCTTTGGTCCAATTTTAATCTATGAAAGGAAATGAAGCACTTGACCCTTTCCTGGCAACTTTTGCATCAGAAAGGCAGAAGAACACCTCAGAAGAACACTGGAATGAACCCACTAAATTTTCAGCGATTTTTCCCCCAGGGTCTCCGGGTGGAAGAAGCTCTCAGCTGTGCTTCGGGTGAAGAGTAAAAGTTGGCATTAAAATGAGGGGTGGGTGGGAGGGTTTCTTCCGACATGGAGATGCCAGAAAAAAATTGCTGAAAATTCAGTGGGCTCCTATTGGTGCAGCTCGCTGGGCTTCAGAAAGACCTGTGAGCATGCGTGGGGGGTAGCATGGGGTTTGCGCATGCATGGAGGGAAGGGAAGGGGTGTGGGCATGTGCACGCATGCTAGCACCCCGCCACACACCCTTTTGGTACGCGAACCAAAAAAGTTTCACCATCACTGATCTATATACAGTGGTACCTCTACCTAAGAATGCCTCTACTTGCGAACTTTTCTAGATAAGAACTGGGTGTTCCAGAACCACTTTCCACTTACAAACCCGGGCCTCTGAAACTGTAACCAGAAAAGGCATGGAGAAGCCTCCACGGGGCCTCTCTAGGAATCTCCTGGGAGGAAATAGGGCCGGAAAAGGCATGGAGAAGCCTCCACGGGGCCTCTCTAGGAATCTCCTGGGAGGAAATAGGGCTGGAAAAGGCAGGGAGAAGCCTCCATGGGGCCTCTCTAGGAATCTCCTGGGAGGAAAGATGGCCTCCACCCTCCCTGTGGTTTCCCTAATCACACACATTATTTGCTTCTTATATTGATTCCTATGGGAAAAATGGCTTCTTCTTACAAATCTTTCTACTTAAGAACCTGGTCATGGAACAAATTAAGTTCGTAAGTAGAGGTACCACTGTAATTACTTTTTAATGATAGCAGTGGTGGGTTGCTCCTGGTTCGGACATGTCCTATAGAACCCAACTTACTGAACCAGGAGCAATGGCTGATTGGCCATGCTGTTGAACTGGCTCTCTTGGTGCCTATGGTGCTGCCATTTTTTTTTGTTTTCTTGCTTCTGCGCATGCACAGAAACTGGATTTTCAGCACTGCGAATGCGCACACAGTGCGGGAGGAAGCGAACTGGCAACAAGATAAGTTAGAGCTACTTGCCTAATCTGTTATCATACTGAACCTTGTGGGTTCAGTACAAAACATTAAAATGTTACTGTGCTCCTCAACAAATAACGCTGTCTACCATTTGTCCTCTTTGTGGCTATTCAAATAATGAGACTTAATCAACTGAAAAAGAGTTCAAGCACCTATATGAAAACTTATCTTGGTCAGTAAGCCACTCCCACCCAGTTACATGACCATCAAGCCACACCCACATGATAAGCCACGCCCAAGGTGTGGTAGTAAAATTTTTTGCAACCCTTCACTGTTTACATCATACATACATATAGAATACATACCGGTATATACACCTTTACCTCAGTCTAAAAAAGCAATTATTACAAGCTCCGAGTGACATTGGTTTATTCTTCTTGGATGTTCTCTTTTCTCTTTTCCAATTAGATAAATTGTGTGTATGTTGTTTTAAAGTTTGTTTTTCTCTTCCCTAAAAGTAACCAAATTGGTATTAACTATTCAAGATGTAATCTCCACAGCAGGAAGCAGCAGATCAGATTCATCTTAAATAACGAAGGAACAGCAGAACTGCAAGTGGAATGCATTTTCTTTCCTATCAATTATTTTTATGTCAGTTTAATGCTCAGGAAAGTTACTGAGTGGCTGTGCGGGAGAAATAAGCCCTCCATTTACTCCCATGTTTATTAGAAAAACATTAGTGTTTTGCTGTCATTCCTGGAAGCTCCATTTTGGCTACTTATAGTTGTCAGTTTACAAACGTCCTTTGCTTGATTATGCTGCCTTAACTTTTTAATGTAATGGAAGTAGGTATTACCTGGAATGTAAGCTTTGTTAATCAACATTGCAGAGACACATACATATGATTCAGCTCCTTCTCTAAGCCCTATTCAAGCAAGGTACTCCCCAACTTTGGACATATTCAAGAGGAGATTGGACTGTCATTTGGCTGGGGTGCTGTAGGATTTCCTGCTTACGCAGGGGGTTGGACTTGATGACCTGCAAGGTCACTTTCAACTCTAATAAATTAAAAAAAAACATTCGGGGTTTTTGACTTTCTGCATACTCTGCTCTCTCCATCCTGGACTGGTGTCAGTGAAGGGCTACCAAAATTTTTACTACCACACTGTGGGCGTGGCTTATGCAGGGCACCCTGCATTTTCTTTCAACATCTTTCAGTACAAATTGGGTGCTCTGGGTGGAGCTCCATTTTCACTACCCCATTGCACCCCCCTGCCCATCCGGACAGTAGCCCCCCCCCCCTGGCTGATGTAAATATAGCTTTGAAAACTTGGGACAAAATGGGACAAAATGTGTGACTACCTCTCAGCCCACGATGAGACATTGATGAAGAACTTGCCCGATCGCTGGCGGCTTTTATCAGGATAGCTATTTATCAGAAATAGTATAGATCTCCCACAAGAGCAGGGGGTTGGACTAGATGGTCTACAAGGCCCTTTCCAATTCTCTTACTGTTAAAACTTTAATTCAATTCCACAAACCTGGGGGGGTAGTGGAGGTAAGGCGGAAGTTCCAACTTACTGCTGCTACTGTTGCTGATGTGCACGCAGCTCTGATTGACCATTGGGCACGCGCATGTGTCGGAGCGAGATTTGGGTTCTGCGCATCTGCAGAAAGCAAATCTCATGAGAAGACATGCGGGCACGTGAGATTTTGGTGATTTTTTTTGCTTCCATGTATGTGCGGAAGCAAAAAATTGCCAAAATCTCAGACGCACACACGTCCTCTTGCATGATTTTTAAAATTATTATTATTTATTAGATTTGTATGCCGCCCCTCTCCGAAGACTCGGGGCGGCTCACAACAACAATAAAACAGTATACAATAAACAAATCTAATATTTAAAAAATATCTAAAAACCCATTATTTTAAAAAAGAAACATACAGCACAACCATACCATACATAAACTATATAGGCCTGGGGGAGAGGTCTCAGTTCTTCCATGCCTGATGAAGAAGGTGGGTTTTAAGACATTTGCGAAAGGCAAGGAGAGTGAGGGCAATCCTAATCTCTGGGGGGAGCTTGTTCCAGAGGGTCGGGGCCGCCACAGAGAAGGCTCTTCCTCTGGGTCCCGCCAGACGACATTTTTTTAGTTGACGGGATCCGGGGAAGGCCAACTCTGTGGGACCTAACCGGTTGCTGGGATTCATGCGGCAGAAGGCAGTCTCGGAGATATTCTGGTCCGATGCCATGTAGGGCTTAATAGGTCATAACCAACACTTTGAATTGTGACTGGAAACTGATCGGCAACCAATGCAGACTGCGGAGTGTTAGTGTTACATGGGCATACCTAGGGAAGCCCATGATTGCTTTCGCAGCTGCATTTTGCACGATCTGAAGTTTCCCAACACTCTTCAAAGGTAGCGTTACAGTAGTCAAGCCTCGAGGTGATGAGGGCATGAGTGACTGTGAGCAGTGACTCCCGGTCCAAATAGGGCCGCAACTGGTGCACCAGGCGAACCTGGGCAAATGCCCCCCTTGCCACAGCTGAAAGATGGTTCTCTAGTGTGAGCTGTGGATCGAGGCGGACACCCAAGTTGCAGACCCTCTCTGAGGGGGTTAATAGTTTTCCCCCCAGGGTGATGGATGGACAGATGGAATTGTCCTTGGGAGGCAAAACCCACAGACACTCCATCTTATCAGGGTTGAGTTTGAGTCTGTTGACACCAATCCAGACCCCAACAGCCTCCAGGCACCGGCACATCACATCCACTGCTTCATTGACTGGACATGGGGTGGAGATGTAAAGCTGGGTATCATCAGCGTACTGATGATACCCCACCTCATGCCCTTGGATGATCTCACCCAGCAGTTTCATATAGATATTAAATAGCAGGGGGGAGAGGACTGACCCCTGAGGCACCCCACAAGGGAGAGGCCTAGAGGTCGACCTCTGACCCCCCACTAACACCGACTGCGACCAACCGGAGAGGTAGGAGGAGAACCACCAAAGAACAGTGCCTCCCACTCCCAACCCCTTCAGCCGGCGCAGAAGGATACCATGGTCGATGGTATCGAAAGCCGCTGAGGTCAAGAAGCACAAGAACAGAGGATAAACCCCTGCCCCGGGCCCGCCAGAGATCATCCATCAACACGACCAAAGCAGTTTCCGTGCTCTAGCTGGGCCTGAATCCTGACTGCTGAGGGCCTAGATAATTGGCTTCTTCCAAGGATCGCTGGAGCTGGACCGCCACCACCTTCTCAACAATCTTCCCCATAAAGGGAAGGTTGGAGACTTGGCAATAGTTGTTGAGAATGGCTGGGTCCAGGGAAGGCTTCTTGAGGAGGGGGCGCACAAGTGCCTCCTTGTAGGGATCTGGAAAGGACCGCCTTCCCAAAGAAGCGTTGACAATCTCCTGGACCCAGCTTCGTGTCACCTCCCTGCTGGCCGAAACCAGCCAGGATGGACATGGATCCAGTAAGCAGGTGGCAGAACTCACAGCTCCAATGGCCTTGTCCACTTCATCAGGTGTCACCAGATCAAATTCTTCCCAGACAGATGGACAAGTACTGGCCCAGTCACCTCGACTGACTCATTGTCAGTCAACTCTGTCATCCAATCGGAGTCGAGGTCCGCCCAGATCCGAGCGACTTTATCAGCGAAAAATGTGTTAAAATCCTCGGCACTACTCTGCAAGGGCTCCCCAACTCCCCCCTGGTTAAGAAGGGAGCAGGTCACCCTAAACAGAGTGGCCGGGTGAGATTCCACTGATGCAATCAAGGCGGCATGATACGCGCATCTTGCCGCCTTGAGCGCCACTTTGTAAGTCTTAATATGAGCTCTTACAAGTGTTCGATCGGATTCGGACTTAATCTTCCTCCATCGCTTCTCTAAATGTCTCTTCTGGCGTTTCAACTCCCGGAGCTCCTCGTTGAACCATGGAGCTCTACAGGGTCTAGTGCCGCGGAGACATTGCAACGGCGCAATCTGGTGAAGAGCCTCCGCTGCAGCCTTGTTCCAGGCCTCAGTAAGGGACTCTGCTGAACTCTCATCTGGAATAACCCCAACCGCCCTCTGAAAGACCTCTGGGTCCATCAGGCGTCTGGGGCGGAGCCACCTAGTCGGTTCTGCCTCCCTGCAGGGAAGGATTGGAGCCAGGAAGTCAAGCCGCAATAGAAAATGGTCTGACTATGACAAAGGCAACACTTCTAAGCCCCTTAGTCTCAGACCATTACTCAGTTGCTCAGAGAGGTATACCTTGTCAGGTGTGTGCCCCCTTTCGTGAGTCGGACCCTGCGCATGCGCAAAAGCCAAATCTCACTCCGACATGCACATGCGCAACTCACCTGGAACTGTGCGCTCAGCTCCATTTCCGCTACTGATCTGGTGCCCCCACCGTTCCTGTAGGAACCCGATACTGGTGGTGGTGCATGCATTGGAGGAGGATGGCCAAGGTGCCAGACTTTTGCTTTTATTGTTTTGGGTGTGTGTGTGTTTATTGCTCTTCTAAGGCACCCAGAGCTGTTTCCTAAGATGGGCAGCCATATTATTGATGCTTCTCATGTGTAAACCAAACTTATTTTACTACCAAGGATTTTTTTTTTTGCAGAGCAAAATGTCCTGATCTTTCAATATCGACTCCATAGACACTGACCATGTCAGAAACCGCTAGTATTTATTGAGTCATTGTCCTGGGCTAAAGTAGTTTGTAGAAACCAACTTCTGTTTGGGAAAAATAACTACTTACAAAATCAAATCTAGCAGGAGGTTGAAATACTTCTTTTTCTGAAGGATACAGAGTTTTATGTATCTTGACTCTGAATCATTAAGAATTTCTGTTTTATAGATAAGAATTAGCAGCTTGAAGTGGGCTTAGAAATAAAGTGGGAGATTTTTGCAATGATTCCAGGCAATGTTATTTATGACTTGGAAAATCACATCTGTCAGCAGTCTAGCCAGATGTGAACATTGTTCCTGGGTAATTCTATATAGAGCACACTGTAATTTAAGTAAGACTGTATTAAGGAATGGAAGCATTTCCAATAAAAGTTCCCTCAACTCACTAGAGGTTACGTTTGACACGAGGGAGTCTTTTCTTGATAACATTCAGATAGTCCTCAACTTATAACCACAATTGAGCCCAACATTTCTGTTGCTAAGTGAGGCATTTGCTAAGTGCTCTATTTTATTACCCTTCTTGCAACAGTTGTTAAGTGAAATACTAACTAACATGGCTTCCCAGTCTGCCTGTCAGAAGGCCACAAAAGGGGATGACATGACCCCGAGACAGTGAAGCCATCATAAATGTGAGTCAGTTGCCAAGTATTTGAATTTTGATCACATGACCGTGGGATGCTGTAATGGCTGTAAATGTGAAAAACGGTAATAAGTCACTTTTATCAGTGCTGTAACTTTGAACAGTCACTAAACGAATGGTGGTAAGCAGCGGCGGGCAGCCACTTACCTCGCTACCCAGACGGTCCTCACCATCTGGTGTGTGCATGTGTGTGCGCTCCTGACAAGTGCGCACATGACCCCAGCATGAGATTTGGCTTCCGAGCATGTGCAGCAAGCCAAAAACTCACAAGATTGCGGCTATTTTTGGTGATATTTTTGCTTCCGCACATGCACGGAAGCAAAAATTGGCAAAAATCAACAAAATCTCATGAGCGTAAGTGAGATTTCGGTTATATTTGCGGGTATTTTTGCTTCTGCTCATGCGCAGAAGCAAAAAAAGAAGAAGACGATTTTCACCGGAAATATTTCACCCATGCTTTTCCCGGGCCATTTCCCCTATCCTGATGGCGTCCCCTGCATGTGTGTGTGTGTGTGTGTGTGGGGGAGCCATGACTGGTGGTAAGTAAATGACTACCTGTATTTATTCATTAATTCATGTGGGAAATTTGGGTCTATTTTACTCCTGTCTTAGTTCTTTACTTGATTTATATAGTGTCGTAATTTGCCTGGATCCTTCCCAGTTCACCACAATGAAAATAAAAACAGAATCATCTGCCTTCATGAGGAGAATCCATACCATAAATCCATAATGAAATTACAGTTGTTGTTGGCTCACCATTCCCCAGATGCCTTGTCTCTAGATTAATGTGGAAACAAATCACAATAGATGAATGGCTTGTGAAAATGAAATGGGCCACGATAAATGAATTTATCTGTCTTTACTTCGCATTGATGAATTTATGAACTCTGCACGTGTGTTTTGGATTGAAGACTTCAGTGATTATAAGTTAGGTGAGTGCATAACAAATTGTATGCACTTTACACATACATGTAAAATGTAAAGGTTCCCCTCGCACATATGTGCTAGTCGCTCCTGACTGTAGGGGGCAGTGCTCATTTCTGTTTCAAAACCGAAGAGCCAGCGCTGTCTGAAGACGTCTCTATGGTTATGTGGCTGGCATGACTAAATGCCGAAAGCGCATGGAATACTGTTACCTTCCCACCAAAGCTGGTCCCTATTTTTCTACTTGGATTTTTTACCTGCTTTCAAAAGGCTAAGTTGTCAGAAACTTAGACACAGAGTTGGCCTTCTCCGGGTCCCGTTGACGAAACAATGTCATCTGGCAGGACTCAGGGGAAGAGCCTTTTCTGTGGCGGCCCCGACCCTCTGGAATCAACTACCCCCGGAGATCAGGACTTCCCTCACCCACCTTGCCTTTCGCAAACTCCTAAAAACCCACCTCTGCCGCCAGGCATGGGGAAATTGATTGCCCCTGGCCGTTCCATTTTATGTATGGTTTGTTTGGGATGTATGACTGTTTTTATATTAAGGGTTTTAACCGTTTTAATCATTGGATTTGTACTGTGCTTTGCTGTTGTGAGCCGGCTCTGAGTCTTCGGAGAGGGGTGGCATACAAATCTAAATAATACTAAAACTAATACTAATACTAATACTAATACTGTACTACAGTAATACTAATACTAATACTAATACTAATACTAATACAATAACAGGAGCCCACCCTGTTATGTGGCATTTAGGGATTCAAACTGCTGAATTGCCAACCTTTTGATCAGCAATTTCAGCATCTTAGCCACTGAGCCACGCATGGACAAAAAAGCTTCAATTCCCAACATTTGAAACCCAACGTTGTGTGATTAAAAAGAAGAAGAAAAACCTTCTAATAGTGGAATTTCCCCCCTTGCTCTCTTTCCATCCCCTGCAGCCACCAAAGGCTTAGAGTGAATGTTCCTTCTGTGACAGGAAGCATGTGGCTGGGTTTTACCTACGCAGTTCATGTCCATAGAGTTTGAAACTCACCCACCAGCACTTGTGCGGAAAGGGAAAGTTAGAGTCCATTTTTCTTGTTGTTTTGGACTTGACAGGCTACACGCTGCCTTGAATGGGGAAGATTCGCAGACACATTTTCACCATATTATGAAGGGCTTGTTCTGCAAGAACTTGTTTGTGTGTACATTTGACTCCTCTTTACATGGGCTAGTATGAAAGTGTCCTGGTTCTCCTTGTATTAGTTACATTTGTCGGGATATAAAACCTGAAGTAATATTGCAAGTACAGTAGAAATGCTCTAATTGCTGTAATATAAAGGGAATGCTGAGTCATGGTGCTTCAGCAGAATGATGCAATCTGTTCTACGACCTGATTGGTCAATGCATGTATATAATGTAATACACCTCTGGGGTGGTCTGGTCTGGTCTGGTTTATGGTACTGTAGTGTAGTTTGCTGTGATCAAGATTGGTTGGTGTTAGATATTTGCCTGGGTGACCTACCCAGACAGGGTAAAAGTCAAAAGTTCAGATTTGTTTATTGCATGTTGATTGGTTGTCTTCTTTTGGCGCTTAAAATGTATCTTTGTAAAACTGCCTGTTGCTGGGCTAGATTGTATAAATAGGAGAACTGTCATTGTATAGAGCTCTCAATACTCCATTGCTTCTTGACTGAATTGACTTCCTTGTCCTGTTAGCGAAATAAACCTTGCTTGATTCAACCTTGCTTTGAGAGTTATTACAGTTGGTGTTTAGTATAGTGGTTTGTTCTGTAATATAGCATAGAGTGAATAGTTATTTTTGATACTACTACTGAAGAACCTTCTGAAGAAACTCCTGTTGTAGTGTCTTTATTAAGAAAACTTTCTAGCGGCTGGCATCCTCCGCGTTTCCAATGCAAATTCAAAATAACTCTGACAACATTTTCACTCTTTTAGTCTATCTCCTTGCAAACTGTTCGTACCGTTTCTCTCCTGCCAAGTTTCACTCCAGAGACAGATTCCGTTTGGTGGCAAATGGGAGAGATTATTGAATCTAAATGGAGGGTGCCTTGGGAATTTCTAGATTAAAGTACCATTAATGTAAGACATTATTAAGAAAAAAGGAAAGCCTTTACTGCTTAAACACAGGTGCTCTATAGCATTCACTGACAGATGTCTTTGAAGAGAAATGCTTTGGCCAAGCCCTTCTGGGTTTGATCAGCCTCCCCACCACCTTTATTCATTTCCCGTCTATCAATAAAAATTAAATCCTTTGAAACTTTGAATTTCTTTCCAAAAGGAGAGGCAGAAAGAAAAAAAATGCATAGGAAGAACGTTTTTAAACAAGCCATCCTAATATAAAAGAGCATGAAGTGCAGCAAATAGCTAAGGTTTTTCAGACGTGCTGAAGGAGAGAGCTGATAAAATATTTTTTTTAAAGATAGTAATAGGTCAGAAGAAGACAAGCCAAGGGATAGAAAAGGTTAGATATGCGCAGGAATGAATAGTTTATTTATTTATTCAATGTTATGCCGCCCTTCTCCTTAGACTCAGGGTGGCTTACAACATGTTAGCAATAGCACTTTTTAACAGAGCCAGCATATTGCCCCCACGATCCAGGTCCTCATTTTACCCACCTTGGAAGGATGGAAGGCTGAGTCAACCTTGAGCCGGTGATGAGATTTGAACTGCTGACCTACAGATCTGCAGTCAGCTTCAGTGCTGTGCAGCTCTACCTGCTGCGCCACCCCGGCCCAAGTTGAGACGTAGGACCAACAAAAGCCTGCCGTCTTTGGTGCTACTGGTGCACCCTCTGAGTTGTCGTGGGTGCGGGTGCCAGTTTCTGTACATGTGCAGAAACAGAAATATCAGCAAAAATTGCCAAAATCCCATATGCGTTTATGAGATTTTAGTGATTTTTGCCAACTTTTGCTTCTGTGCATGTGCAGAAGCAAAAATATCAGCGAAAATCACCGAAATCATCTGAGATTTCACTTCGGGCACATGTGCAGAAATGAAATCTTGTGGCGGAGGCATGCAGGCCCATGCTGGCCCCTGGAACCACTGAAGAGGCATACCAGTAGGTGCTGGTGATGGCGGCCCTTTGCTGTAAGCTAGCAGGATTAGTCAAATCAACACTCAGGCCTTGCAGGTGATCCAGGGCTCTGAATTAAGACGAGGATAATCTTTCATCATTGTGCCCTCTATCCACATCCACCGAGCAATAGCAATAGGACTTGGACTTATATGCCACTTCACAGTGCTTTTCAGCCTTCTCTAAGCAGTTTGCAGAGCCAGCATATATTGCCCCCAATAATCTGGGTCCTCATTTTACCCACTTTGGAAAGATGGAAGGCTGAGGAAACCTTATGAAACCAGGTTGCAATGCCTTGGTCTCTTCAGCCTTGAAAGACGGCATTTAAGGGGTAACTTGATCAAAGTGTATAAAATCATGCATGGGATAGAAAAGGTGGATAGAGAAAAAATCTTTTCTCTGTCACACAATACTAGGACGAGGGGGCACTCCCTAAAGCTCATAGGTAAGAAAGTGAGGACAAATAAAGGGAAATATTTCTTCACCCAGAGGGTCGTTGGTTTATGGAATTCACTTCCAGAAGAGGTTGTGACAGCTGTCAGCCTTGATAGCTTCTGTTCTGCCGGCGTGTCTCAACCGCCTGTAATTACAGGGTAATTAGTTCAGGAAGACACACACCACACGATAAAAGGAAAACCCAAAAGTTTTTATGAACAGAAAAACAGAAACAGCTCCCTTTTTAAATGTCAAAGGGATTTTCTGGTACACACAAGGCACAGGTTAAATGCAGTCCAATTGCTCACCCAATAACTGGGAAATTGAGTCCAATTCTAAAGTCCAGAGAGTCCACACACATAATCCTTAACAGCAAAAACCATGATCTTGATGAAACAATGAATCAGATAAACTACCATGAGGCTAAAACATCAGGCTGCACTTTTATCTGTAGCACTAATTACAGCAGCCCCACCCAACCACAGGTGGCCTCATTTTCTCTTGTAATAATCCTTCAGTTGTTGTCTCCTATGCATCACTCTATGCATGCGTAGATGTGTCATTAATTCTTGTTCAGAATCCAGGGATGATACAGATGAGTGATCTCCTCCTGGGCTGTCTGCCAAACTCCCCTCTTCCCTGTCACTCACGCTTCCTTGGTCAGAGGAGGAGAAAGATTCTACTGGAAGCAAAACAGGCCTGCGGCATGTGGATGTCTCCCCCACATCCACCTCCACATTGCTTGGGGCAGGAGCTGGGCCAGAGCTAACCACAACAGCTTCAAGGCAGGATTAGACATATTCATGGATGCCAAGTGTATCGGTGGTTATTGAAATGGATGTCCATGTGCCACCTCTATGTTGGTTGAAGCAGGCAGGATTCCCTTGAGTGCCATTTGTTGGGGGTAAAGGGAAAGGGAGGGTCTTACCTTCTCTTTCTGCTCAAGATCCCCATGTACAATTGGCGGGCCACTGTGTGACGCAGAATGCTGGACTCGATGGGCTTTGGCCTGATTCAGCATGGCTCTTCTTATGCTCTTATGTAAACCTTGAGCCTGGTGAGAATCAAACTGCCGAACTGCAGGTAGCCAGCAACCAGCAGAAGTTGCCTGCAGGACTGTGTTCGAACCACTGCACCACCACGGTTCTTGGTAGAATAGAGGAAAAAATAATCTGGAAGGAAAGGTGTCAGAACCATGTTCATTTCCTGGTTTTTTGCTTTTCTCTCTACCCTCGATGAATTTATCACGCATTATGTGATACTGTGTTTCATCAGTACTGTATATATAATATAAACTTTTGGGAAGTTGCCATTTTCACATAATTTTCACATAATTACCAAAATAAAACAGAGAAAGCATATGGCAGGACACACACACACACACACACACACAGAGAGAGAGAGAGAGAGAAGGGGGGAGAGAGGGATACCAACTTTTAGTTCAGCCTTTGTGATTGTTAGATTGCTGTGAATTTCTGCTGAAGGCAAGTGTGGGTAGAAGGCCTTCTGGATCTAGCTTTCAAAGAAAGAAAACCAAAATAAAAAGAGGAATCCACTTACGATCGATGAAAATTAAAGTGGAAAAACTGCTGGGAAGATGGGACAGGGTCACAGGTTATGTGGCTAGTAGAATTCGAGACCGAGCCATAAAGAACACATTGGAATCACTCTACACTTTGTAAATACATTGATCCTGGTTTTAAAATATTATAAATTGGTACACCCCAATTTGGTGGAGGGACCGAATGATTGTTGTTGGGTGGCGGGAGCACTGTTTTGTGTTGTGTGTATTATTTTATATTTTAAAAAATCAATAAAATTTATTATTAAAAAAAGAGAGAATGCACTAACAGACAACATCCTCAACAACTATTGACCTCACCCGATTTCTAAGAGGTCAGTAAGGGGCGGTCATAAGTGCACCAGCATGCCTTCCGTCCCCTGTCCTAATGTTTCTCTCTTACTAGTCTCATGTATATAAATATTATTATATCCCTGTATACCACCAATATGTACTTGACAAAACAAAACAAATTAAAAAAACAACAACATTGGCCCAAATGGAAATACAGAACTCTTTACAGCTGCTTTGTCAAACTCACATCGTCATGTTGTCGTCATGTGATACATTGTGATTTGGCCGCCCCTTTGCTAAACCAGGTGTTGGCATGGCCAGCGCATGACACATCCAGCCCGCAGGCCACAAGTCTAACATCACAGGTGATCCAGAGCTCTGAATTAAGATGAGGATAATCTTTCATTGCACCAAAGACGAGGATAACCTTTCATTGCACAGAAGCAAAATCTCATGCGTGCACATGTCACGGGGCAGAGTTGAATACGCATCTCCATTTTTTTCTAACGGATTGCTGATCCCACCCGCACTGGGTGCTGCCCATCACTGTTAGCTTATCCTTAATACAGTCTAGGTTCTTGCTCAGATGCAGATCCCAGACCCCATCATGGTTTGGGAGTCAGCATGTGTATGGAGCTTTTGTCAAAGGAGAGTTTAGCTCAAGTTTTCTCCAGAAAAATAACTGGAGTCCTCCACTATGCAAAATCATAATACTGTATATTTTGTTTGATTTAGGCCTATTGTCAGCTGTCAACCCAATCATTACGATTTATATTACATCTAGACTATTATTCCATAAACTGTGTTTAGGCCAATCATGACATTTTTTTTTCTTTTAAAGAAAAAAGTATGGTGGGCCAAGACAACTGGACATCATGAATGAAACATCACTCTTCTCTCCAACAAAATATTTCTCCTCTGCAGCTTAAAGCCAGTTTTGAATGGAATGGCAGAGAAATCTTAGTAAAAAAAATAAATAGATCAATAAATAAATGACTGTTCAGGTCCCTCCTCCCCAAACCACTAATGAAACATTCCATTTATATGTGAGGAGGAGCGATTTTTCTCTAAACCAGAAGCCAGGAGAAGCATTTAATCTTGAGAGTTCATTACTAAAGGATTCATTGATGTTGATGCTGAAAAATTATTCATTTGTGCATGTGTGATTGTCGGAAATCTAGAATTCCGTAATCAGTGGCTTGAAAGGAATGAAGCATGCAAGAAGTTCTGCTTTATTTTGTTTTAACTAGGCAGAAACATCTGTTGGTAATAGGCCAGACCAATTCCATTTAGTGGTTTCATATTGCTGCCAATTGCAGAGGCCAATATTAGCATAACAGAAGGTTAGAATTTCTCTTGAGGATGAAGGACTGACTTGTCTGATATCTAACTGTAGCAAATGAATGCTGTCTATTCAGGCTTGATTGAAAAATCTGTAATGAAGAAGAGTCTAGCATGTGTGACTTTTTGCTTCATGTGTGACCAGCTTGCATTGTAAGAAAATTCTTGGTGGTGTCCATCCTGCTTCCAGTTGTTGTAGTTGAAGCTGAAGTCCCGTTTTCTGGAATGCCCACTGGTTGGGCAATTTTCCACATATTTGAATCTGGATTTTGGATTGCTTTAAGGTTAAACATAGCGCTTTATTAAACTTTCTTCTAGGGCTGAACATTATCTACATTGCCCCGTCTGGACAGAATTAGTGAACATTTTAAAAATTGTGGTATTCATAATTCGATTCGATTTGCCTTATAAACATACTCAATCAAATCGATTTGCCTCAATAACAATACTCAATCAAAACAATATTTTTCTGGATTTTATGCTATTGTTGTGATAATCTGAAATTGCATCAATTTTTAACGTGACTACCCTAGCTGGTGGGCTACTAAAATCAGGTATATTGTTATCAAAGCTTTGAAAGGAACCTAGCTGATGTCAAATGCTAGATAGGGTCAGTTTTGGCTAGAATCTGATTTTGAGACCCCTAGGAAATACATGTTTGCAGGTTGTACTAGGAAATTTAAAAATATCTCAGAAGAAAATGTTGACAAACCTACTTTTGTATTATTGTCCAAAACATTACTGACATAAACCATGTCAATCATCTAGAACCATGTCAATCGTCTAGAAATTAACTTGATTTAAAGTAGACTTATCAACCTCAGAATCTCCTGTTGTGTTTTTGCACCACTGATTGTCTCTACCTAAATGTAGAATTTCATTTTTTTGTCTGTTTTGTTAGTTTTGAATTCATTTTCTCATTCAGTCCAAGTAATCTTAAATGTTGTATTTGACTGCACTTTGGTAAATTGCAGTCAAATTTGTTGAACAGTTTTTTGGTATATATTCCACCAGGTAGGGAATGAGCTTTGGGCCTTCAGGATTCCTAAGAGAAATCCCTCTGAAGCAAAGTTTCCCAACATTAGCGATTTTAGGATACTTGGACTTTAACTCCCAGAATTTTCCCGCCAGCATGCTGGCTGAGGAATTCTGGGAGTTGAAGTTGAGACCTCTTAAAGTTGTCAGGGTTGGGAAACATTGCCCCAGAAGCGGAGTAAAGACGTTGAGACAGTGTATGAATTTAAATATAGGGTCACTTTATTAAATTAGCATAAATTTAAATAATGTAAATTTAAATAACTTAAATTTAAATAATTTCAATTCAACAATGAACAAAGGATCTGCAGAGGCCAAAAACTAATGGGGCGGAAATTCCTATCAAAACCTTTCTACCTTTCTCTTGGACCAGCATAAGCAAGGGGAAACACTTGTCTCACTAAGCTGCACTTTGCCAAGTAACCCTAAAACTAGGGAAACCACTGCATTGGAATGTAATTGCAGGTCAGCCTCAAAGAAGAAGCTCCTGCCACCAAAAGGAGACACCAGTGAAATGGTTTAAAAATGTCTGCCAGGTGCACAAGTCCTCCCTGGCTCCAGCATTAAGCCACACCCGGTGGTGGGGCAAGCGCAGGCCCTGCATGGAGTGTGAAGCCCTAACTAGTTCCTCCTTCCCCAGGACTGATTTAAGGTTCTGTGAGAGGAAGACCTTGCATGGACCCTGCTAAGGTATCCTGACTCCTTCCTGAAAGCCTCGAAGGATGGTGGCCGCGCGATTGCGCAGGCGGCATCCCTCGAGCAGCTCGGCCAGCCGGTCAAGCTTGACTGGGCTGGGGCCCCTTTGCTTGAGCTGTGGCCGGTTTGGATTGTGTAGATGTGTCCCGGTTGGTCTTATTCCTGCCTGGGCGGGAGCAGGCAGGGGTAGCATGCGTGCCTCCGCATTCGCCACAGGCGTGGCGATACCTACAGGAAGAACGGGAGCAGGACCCTTTGGCACTGAATTCGTAACAAACCTGGGTGGGTCAAACACCCTGCCCCGCACTTGTGCTGGGAGTGGAAGGCTAATCATCTTCCATCAAGTGACCAGTGTCAGTCCGCTGCCTGGAGCCAGACTGCTGGGTGGCGTGGAACCACAGGTCAGGCACCGCTCTGTCCCATGGGAGGGTGTTGTCGAAGGCTACCCTCATCCTAAAGGACTCATGGTAATGCTGCCATTCATCACCCTTCACTTTGAAATGGGCCATGGCAATCAAATCAATGTATTTAAGAAGTGATGCTGCTCTGGCTGGTTCCCTTTGTATTATCACTGTCGCATAAGTCAGGAAGGCATAAAGCCAGGATCTGAAGCAGCGTTTCACCTTTACCTTCTTGGCCTGATCAGTTCGAGCCTCCTCCTCCCTTTCCTTCTTGGGTTCCTCCCTGTTAAGCAGGGTATACAAATCTATATAATCACCCCACCAGATCTTCTCCCGGGTTGTGGGATGCAGATGATACCCCAGAGGGGTGGATAGCAGACCCCAAGGAATAGCCCCCTTGACTGCTGCCAGGGGGTCAGCTAGAGTGGCTATACTGACTTGAGACACCCCGGGTGCTGCCGTAATGGCTGGTGAGTTAAACAGCCCTTGCACGGCTGAATGCACCCCGGCCCCAGTGGACAGAGCCCCCTCCCCGGTGACTCCTGGTAAACAGGAGGTGAGGGCGGATACCTCTAAGGTCCCTCTTTGCTAAACTGGGCATGGGTGTGGCCAGTGTGTGACATATCTGGCCCGTGGGTCATGAGTTTGACAGCCCTGCCTTAAAGCTATCATTCTCTCTCATCCCTCAGAGAAAGACAATAGAAACCATTGAATTCTTCTCCATGCAGTCATCATTACAACACCATACATACAGCAACATTACAATAATTTAAGTATAGTGGAAGGAAATATTCACAGATCCCCCCCTCCCCCCCCCCCCCAAAAAACCCCCCCAAGGCTGTGCAGGGTTCCAAATAGCATCAAAATCTAAATCAGAGTCCAAGGCAAAGTATTCCTCAAAGTTCCAATTTATTAACATAGCCATATTGGCACATCTGGGAAAAACTCGAATCTAAAGTCCTAGGGGTTTCTCCACCCAGTTCAAAGTTCAATCCCTTGTCCCCACACCCCCAAATTCATCACATTGACCAATCTTCATCTGCTAACTTGCAGCAACTCCCATCTCTTTCCGTGCAGGTGCAGAAGTGCAAAGACAAAGGAGACCTTGACAATCCAGAAGGGATTTATTAATGCAATGACCCTTCCCAAATTCCCATAGCAAAGAATACATTTTATTAAATAGTTTCATCAATTTTCCAATGTTAAAAAACACAAATAAAAATTAAAAAACAAGACAAAGAAAAATAAGTAAAAGTAAAAAATAATAAGACAAAAATCAAATTGAACGAATACAGAATGCATACAAATATAATAATTAAGAACACTATACAAGCAAATAATACATTTTAAAATAGCATAAAGTGTGGCAGGCCAAAGACTCCAATTAAAATGGCTCCGGCCTGACAGGCGGCCTCAGCACAGGAAAAGACCATGTCCTACAAGAAAAGAAAGAGAATAACAACTTGTTTTCTACTAGTTATTTTATTTTCTGAAAATCTTGCAAGACACATCATTTTTGTTTGCAAATTTTTGTTCCACTCCTTTGTTAATGTGGTTTTATTCATCCTCTTTTCTGGTACATTTGCTAAAGTTTGTGGAATTTATCTTGCTGGAGTCAGTATTATTTCTGAGACTTTTTGACTAAAATCAAGCACAGTGCTTAATTCTGTCTGCTAGCATGCATGAGATCAGGCTATTTGTCCACTTATCTCAATAATGTTACAACCCAATTGTCCAAAGTCAGAAGCTGATAGAGTCACTTACTATAATTTGATATTCTATCCATCTTGCCATATTAGGAATAGATTCCTGAGAAATAATAGAGCCAGAAATTGCCATCTCTTAAAATGGCAGCTTCAATTTGGCCAATTGTAAAACTAGGGAGATTGTTTTGGTTGTAAATGTGGATGGTGAATAGATAGACTTATACAAAGATTGAAAATAAAAGTTAAACAAGACAGAATTCTCTTCCCCACAAAGGAAGAGTTCCCAGTTTAGAAATGAACTCTTTGAAATTCCTTTCTAAATCTCTTTATAAACTGAAGAACTGAAGGAATTCCCTTATGGGATTTATTTGAAAAGTGGGAAGCCAGAAAGATATTTGAGGAAAACTGCTGGAGTGACCAGATGATAAAATCAGAAATGATATAATAAGAGAAAGAAGAACCAATCTTAAACAGCATACAGAAACAGTAAATAAAGTAGTTTGCTCACCTGGAGAGGATGTCTTTGAATTCTATACTATACAAGGCATATACGAAAAGAGATAAAGGTCAAAGAACACAAGGCAGACCCAGAAGAAGATGGAGAGACAACATCAAAGACACACTACAAGAGCATCAAACAATAATGGTTGAGGCCATAAGAAGACCAAGAACCAGAACTTTTTATCTCCCTTGATACCTGAGGTGGCAAAAGAGGAAAGAAAGAAGAAGCGGGGGAAAAAAACACAGACTTGCTGGAGAGGTGATTGTAGAACAAATGCAGCATATTCCAATACATATACACAAAGTCAACAAATATACACCTACACTTTGGCCATCTTTTAATTAAATATCTGCCTGGACACCATGTTCTGTTCATCAATTTTAATCAAAATGTCTTTTCCTTTCAAATTTTATGAAAAACAAATTCTCTTCCGTCAAATTGAATATCTGGTAAGAAAAAATGAGTTCTTTTAAAAATCTACTAATTAATAGGCACAAGTTAACATTTATTGTTTCTTTATGCATATATGGAATGAAAAGAAAAAATAATGAGAGAATAACAAACAAGGAAGGAATAAATATAGACCCTGTTTCCTATTCAAGAGTGACTGATACAAGGTATAACTTTCAGATTTTCAAGACAGCTGATTAATTTTGGCCTTGTGCATTTCTAAGCCAAGGATGAATAACCAAGGCACCAGAAGTCATCTGCAACTACCAGTATTTTTTTATGCTGCTCCTAGAAGTAGTCGAGATAATGCTGAACACAAGTGATGTGCTGTCTCTTTTCTGCCAGTTTACATGTGAAACGAAAGCAAACAGCTCTATTAAACACCCAATGGACCTCATACATTGGTAAAACTAAAAGATCCCTGCCCCTTAAAATTCATAAAACCTGGGAAAACTTAATTTTATCTTTCTTAGAACAGTCAAACCACCATTGATCCAGATGTCAATCCTTCCCTTCACTTCATCTCAGAGACAATGGGATGTTTTGTCTGGACTATGGTCAACAAGCTTGATGGATTATCCTCCTTCTTTTCTTCATTCCAGGGGACCAAGTACCAATAATTGTCCCTTCTCTGGGCATTTATTTTGAACACTGGTAAAAAAAAAACCCTAGGAAAACAATCGTTTTACAGTTGTTCATGCCACTTGAGTTATGAAGGGAAACTTCACAGAACTCTTGCCAATGTCATCCAATTAAAACAAAGAGCCAGCATTTCCCATTCCATTATTAACTTGCAAATAAATGAACAATGTACAAACCAATTGTCTGGTCTTTCATGGCAGACAGACAGCTACAAAGTCGCAATTGATAGAGAGAAAAGGGAAAAGGGAGGGGTACATCCATCAGAGCACACACTAGTCAATTGAAATAGGGACATTTGAATAATTTGGAATATAGAACAGTTATGGACCAGATTGTCTTGTTTAAATCAACAGAGAAGGAGAAACAGTAGTTTTAATAGAGAGTCAGTAAAACTAGCTGATGGTGGCCTTCCCAGCAAACTATCAGTGGGCTAGAGACAACATCAGCCATTCTGCTTATCTAAAATGATAAGTGGACTCTTGTGCTGGGATTAGTGAGAAGTGCAAATTAGTTTTGAATGAAGGAAACTTGAATGATTTGGGGATCCAAGTTGAAATCAAGGAATTGGCTTGAGAAATAACACAAGAAAGAAAGAATGGATAGTACTGTTAACTGATTAACTTTTCCCCTTATTCAAATCAAACTCTGGGGAAAGGTTTTACAGACCCTCTATAAACCCTGGCATTCAGCAGAAGAGTAAACATATATGTCATTGATGTCCTTTTTAGAATAATCAATATATACAGCTCAAAAAAATAAAGGAAACACTCAAATAACACATCCTAGATCTGAATGAAATATTCTCATTGAATACATTACTTTGTTCTGTACAAAGTTGAATATGCACACAAGCATGTGAAATTGATTGTCAATCAGTGTTGCTTCCTAAGTGGACAGTTTGATTTCACAGAAGTTCGATTTACTTGGAGTTATATTGTGTTGTTTAAGTGTTCCCTTCATTTTTTTGAGCACGTAGTTTGGTTTGTGTTCTTTATCTCCCACCCACCCCTTCCTGTCCTGCTGAAAATTAGCCTGTCTGAAACCAAGTTTCTCAGGACAGGAACTTTTCATTTATTACTTACTCACACTGTCATCAGAAATTAATTTTGGCCTTGAAAGACAAATTGGGCGGTAGCTTATAAAGTTAAACGAGAAGAACAAGCAAGCATCTGTTTCTTCTGTGTTTTGTCTCCTTCACATCTTTCATATAAATGAACGTGAGTGTTCAAACTTAAATTAAGATCTTTGGCTAGATAAACAGTTAAAACTGGTTCCCATAGTTACCTCTCACACATAGCTGTGATTGCATTATAATCCCCTAGTAATCAGGTCTAAATGAAAGAAAGATGATAAGGGTGCTATTTTCAGTTTTCAGTCCTGATTTTTATTAGCTCTCAATCAGATCGTAGGACTGCTTTTTCTTTCATTACGCTGTGTCTATGTGTCTATGTTTGCAAAATCCTGACCCATGTAAACTGTAAATCTTTATATAGGGTTATAAAGTCTAAACTTTGCATTTTAAATAATATACTGTATATTGAGATGCTTTAGACAAAGAAAGCTCTAAATCTTATATTGATGGGTCCCTTCCATCCACATAAGACTTTGTTCCGCAACCAAATCAGGAATATATTGCAGGCTGGTGGGGAACAAAAGTCAGTCAACACCCACCAAAATGTTTGTTGAAATAAAAATGTGCCATAACTTGTGTATTTCAGAAATAGTTTCTTTCACTTTAACATCCTGTATGACATCTAAATGCATCTGTTAATGAATTGTGGGCAAAGCTATAATTGTGGTCAAAGCTCACACAACTGTTTTTCTTTCATTGTTAATAGATTTCTAACCCAGTTTGCAAAGAGACAAAAATAGGTTTAGTTCTCCTTTTATTCCCACAACAGCAACGCTGTGAGGAAGGCATGACTGAGAGGTAGATTTGAATCTAGATCTCTCAGGTCCTTGTCCAACAATTCAGTAATTATTCTGCATTGTTTTTTTAAAAAAGAATTTAGAGAAATGTCATATGACAGTTACACAAAATGATTCATTACCAAGGATATTTCTGCAACCAGAGGTATTAGAGTAATGAAATGTGCTACCAGCCAATCTTTGATGAAACTACAACAACCAATTTAAGCTAAATATGCACCAAACCACAACTTCGGTTGCAGTTTAAAGGAAAACCAAAGAAAGGCCCAGTTCAGCCAAGTTTGTTTTAGCTAGCATTTCATTCCAAGGCATTGATTGAAACTGTTATATACCTACTTTCCCTAGAAATAAACCCCACTATGCTGAAGGAACACTTTATGAATCATTATTATGCTAAGATAAGGTGACTAGATTATAACTTTGGTAAAGTGGGACAAGATGGGGGGGGGGAGAAATGGACAACTGAAAAAAAAACAAAACCTCAGCCTTTGTTTTTGAATATTGTTTCTCAGTTCAGTCCTTTCATTGCAGTAGAAACCCTCTGGAGGGGAGGGGTGCATGTAAGAGCCCACCGGGGCTGGCATCCATGGATCTCTCTCTTCCCCTCTCCTTTTCCTCTTCTTCCGCCTCCTCTCCCACATGCCTGCCAACCAGAAGCTGTACAAATGGAGTTGGAAGGAGAGGAAGTGGAGCGGGCGGCATTGCAAAGGAATCCGCTTCCCCTCCGCCTTGCATCCCCCCTTCCTTTCCACATTGCAAAATCCCTCCCTTGCAAAGACTTGAAAAGAGGTGGAGAGAAGAGGTGCTTTTAACTCCCCACGTGAGATTCACGCGTGTATGTACACACGGACACGCACATGGGTGTGGGGGGAGAGAAGGGTCAGAGGGCCAGACCAGATCTCCCCTTTTCTATTTCCCATTTTCCTTTCCACGCACACACGTTTGCAGCTAGGAGAAAGTTGGAGCTCGCAATGAATTCCCCACCCATGCATGTGCTCCCTCGGGTCCAGATCAAAGGCTCGCACAGGGGTGGGTTTAGGTGAGTGGAAGGGACACACACACATGCCTTTTTTGGCAAGGATGGGTTGGTGCATATGGTCCCGCTCGCTCTCGCCAGGCCGGCAGCGAAGGTCTGAACAGGGTTGAATTGGGGTGAGGTCTCTCTCTCTGGAGTGCACACAAAGCCACTGCTTCATTTTTTCTCCCCCCCGCACTTTGCTGCCTCCCTCACCCTCCTCATCCCTTCTTCTATCATCCCTGTGAAGGGAGTAGTCACCTTGGCTGGCAGGAACTGCAGCGCCTTTTCAAGGATGCGCAAGGAGGGAAGTTGATAGGTTCTTCCTTTGAACGCAGTTTGCCAAACGCGGTTCAAAAAATTGGGACTTTTTAAAAATGCCGCAGGACGCGGGATAAATGGCTAAAAAGCAGGACTGTCCTGCCAAAAGCGTGACATCTGGTTATGCTAAGAGCTAGTTTTGAGTATAGGTTAAGGCAGTGATGGCAAACCTATGGCATGCGTGCCACAGATGATACGTGGAGCCATATCTATCATAATGGCATATGAGCCGTTGCCATAGCTCAGCTACAGCAGACATGTGCATGCCAGCAGCTGATTTTTGGTTCACATGGAGGCTCAGCTTCCGAAAGATCTCCAGGGTGTGGGGGAAAGCGTTTTTGCAAGAAAGCCTCTAGAGCCTGGGGAGAGCAAAAAACAGACTTACTGGGCCCACTGGAAATGAGAGAGCAGGGGAACGGGAGGGGCTGTAAACTGCATGCACCGGGTGGAGCAGTATGGGGTAGTTCATGCTTGCAGGGGCATTGAACTATGGATGTGGGCACTCGTGCATGCAGAATAGTGCATGCAAGCTCGTACTTTTGGCACCCCTCCAAAAAAGGTTCGCCATCACTGGGTTTAAGGCATCAGGTTAGAAACTAGGAGACTGGGAGTTTTAGCTTCACCTTGGGCGCAAAGCCACTTGAACTCCCTTGGGCTTTTTTCTACTTTCTCTACTTCTGGAAAACCTTCCCAACAAAATTGTAGCACTTTCTCAAACAGTATTTGAGAATTTTACATGACTCAACAGAAAGGATGGGAGGAAATTACTGTATGATATAGGTCTGCACTGCTGTCCCTTATTGAATCCAGTAGGTGTGTGATATTCCTTTTTGGTACAATTATTGTCTAATAGCCAGCCTATCTAATTTCTTTAATGATCTAAGCCAGGGGTGGGCAATTAATTTTGCCATAGAGAAATTGGGGTGGTTTTAGAGGGCCGGACTAATATAATTAACTCAGTTCTACCCTGACCTAAACATACAGACCCACTCTACAGACCCCTAATTATTTGCTTTATGGCAACATGGTGCAACACGATGCACCACAGTCACCGTGCTGGAGTGCTCGCATGGTTTCTGTGCTCGCCGCTCTCGGTAGGAGGTAGGGGTCTGCTCCAGTGCGAGGATGAAAGAACTCAACCCGTCTGCCGGGACTCCTCCGGTTCCTGCTTTCCTCATGATTCATCAGGAAAGCAGGAACCAGAGGAGTCCTGGCAGACATGGTGAGTTCTTTCATTCTTGCACTGGAATGGACCCAGACCTCTGCGGACTGGTCACAGACAGTGGGCGGGCCGGATGCGGCCCATGGGCCGCCCCTTGCCTAGGTCTGATCTAAGCCAATGATGGTGAACCTATGACACGGGTGCCACAGGTGACACGCGGAGCCATATCTACTGGCAAGTGAACTTTATCCTAGCTCAGCTCCAATGAGTGCTGGCCAGTTGATTTTCAGCTCACCCAGAGGCTCCAGGAAGGCATTTTTGGCTTCCGGAGAGCCTTTAGGGGGTGGGGGAGGGGACTTTGGTCTCTGGAGCCTGGGGAGGGTGAAAAGCGGGCCTACCGGACCCACTAGAGTTTGGGAAATGGGCTGTTTCAGGCCTCCAGAGGGCCTCCTTGGATATTGAATTATGAATATGGACACTCACGCATGCACTTTTGGCACCCGAGGAAAAAAAGGTTTGCCATCACTGATCTACACCATCAGATCTATCTCATTTCCGCAATGTTGGCTTATCACCCAGGGCTGAGGACAGGACTGTTTCCTAACCAATCTTATGCACCAACTGTTAGAGGCAAAACAACCTACCCTCTTCCTCCTTATTTAATTTAATTTAATTTATTTAATTTATTTTAATTAATTTATTTGACTTATTTCCACCCAACCCTGTAGGACTCAGGGCATCTTTCAACAATAAAAAACAATACAATAAATATACTCTCATTCTTTTCACTTTCCCCACATTCTCTACTCTTTGCAATTTTGGGAAATGGCATGCATCACGTGCTAATGCAACCGCAGCTGACCCCATGTAAAAAGGCCGTGGTGGTTGGCCTGATGATGCACATTTCTATGAAATAGACTTGCCGAGGGTCAGGCTGGATGCACAGAAAAACAGCAACAAGGATGGATAGTACAAGCAGAAGAACCCTCCGGTAGCCCTATCAATGGGAGATAGATGGCAGCCCGTGTAAAATTCATGCTCTTTGACCAACCAAGCCCAAGGAGTACATAGCATGTATACTCAGGGCTCCACCAACCCTATCCATGCAGTAGCAGTATGATGTGTGGGTCTACTGAGGCGCACAGAAAATGATGCGAGCTACTGTATTGGGTCCTAGCCGAAGCGTCTGCATCGTCTTCATAACTAACCTCCTGCAGAGCACATTGCAATAGTCCCAAGAATGTAGGTCACCAATGATATTTAGGTCACCTGTTCTTCATTGATCCTTAAAATCATTCCAAATATACATAAAATGCAGCTGTGTTAAATTACTCCGGCGCCTTGGGAAAACATTTTCATTTGTCTTCCGTTAAAGTGGAGAATGTAAACCTGCGTGGTGTGTAAACAGAAAATTAACATTCTTTGGGGAATTATTAAAAATATTATGAAGTTAGTCCATCTACGTAATGTAAAGTTAAGGAGACTTTAAAAAAAACCAACCCTTGTAAATATTTCAAACCTTTTTAAGTATTAACACTCAGGGAAAGTAAATATCAGCAAGACAGCCAAACATTCGTTCATAAGAAAAAATCTCTGAAACAGCAACATTTGTATGTAAAAATTTAAACTAGTGCCACATGAAATAATACTCAGAGGTTCCTTTCTCAACATACTTTATTTGTCATTAGTATTTAAAACCCTATGAGCTCAAATCCAGCCCTGATTCCTTTAGAAGTAGACCAGCCTCAGTTCCTGGGGTTTTGTTCATGTGCATTTGCGGGACTGTTAACCACATGTAATATCCAGGAGATGTTTCTGTACCTAATGACACATTTGGAAAATAAGAGTAAATTGTAGGCCCTGATTATCAACAGATAACAATAGATGCTGTATATAAATAAGTGCTCAGCATCAAAACCCATTATTGGATTAGCTATATAATCATGTTCCAGGCAGTAAGTCTGTGCTGACAAATGAACACTTTTCAATTCGCTTAAGGTCCTCATCAGCAACGGAACTAATTTTACATTCTCACCCATTAAGTGAATAAGATGTGGAAAAAAGCTGTCTGCTTTTTGAAGTGTAAATTTGCTGCTACAGGCTGTGCAGACCAAAGCTCTTTTGAAGCAGTGAAATGCAATCATCTCTGGGGACATGTGAACTTGACCAAGTTTAGGTCATTTGTGCAAGGCGTAGGGGGTGAGGATGGGGAGGGGGGATGAGTGGCTGTTGTGTTTTTTGGCTCTTGGTTTTGGAAGATAAGAGGGCCATTTGGATGACTAAAGTTTGCAAGTTTTCCTGTTAGTAGAGAGGAGCTGCAGCACAGTTGCAATCTTCTAGAGTTCAGAAGTTTGACATATTCAGGGGTGGGCTGTTGCCCAGATTTGGGGGGGGGAACGTAGTGGGGTAGCAAAAATGGAGCTCCACCCCAATTTGCACTGAAAGATTATTTATTTATTTATTTATTCTTTGTCCAATATACAATACATATGAGAGAGAATATACATTAGGAATATATATATATAAAGATAGGAAGTAAAAAGAAGGGAAGTGGATAGGAAGAGAATATATATAGAGGAGAGAATATATAAGATAAAAGGGGTAAGAAAGAGAATTGGACAGGGGACGATAGGCACATCAGTGCACTTATGTACGCCCCTTACTGGCCTCTGAGGAATCGGGAGAGGTCAATCGTGGAGAGTTTAATGGAGAAGTGTTGGGGATTGGGGGTTGACACTATTGAGTCCGGTAATGAGTTCCACGCTTCGACAACTCGATTGTTAAAGTCGTATTTTTTGCAGTCAAGTTTGGAGCGATTAATATTAAGTTTGAATCTGTTGTGTGCTCTTGTGTTGTTGCTGTTGAAGCTGAAGTAGTCGTTGACCGGAAGGACGTTGCAGCATATGATCTTGTGGGCAATACTTAGATCGTGTTTTAGACGCCGTAGTTCTAGGCTTTCAAGGTCCAGGATGGTTAGTCTATTTTCATAGGATATTCTGTTTCGAGTGGAGGAGTGGAGGGCTCTTCTGGTGAAGTATCTTTGGACGTTTTCGAGAGTGTTGATGTCTGAGATGTGGTGTGGGTTCCAGGCGGATGAGCTGTATTCGAGAATGGGTCTGGCATAGGTTTTGTAGGCTCTTGTGAGTAGTGTGAGATTGCCGAAGCAAAAGCTGCGTAGGATCAGGTTAACAACTCTGGAGGCTTTTTTGGCGATATTGTTGCAGTGGGCTTTAGCACTTAGGTCATTTGAAATGAGTATTCCGAGATCTTTTACTGAGTGTTGGTTGGTAGTGAGGATTTGTTTATTTAGTTCATATATGTGGTTTGGATTCTTTTTGCCGATGTGGAGAGTAGAGCATTTGTTGGTTGATATTTGAAGTTGCCAGGTGTTGGACCAATCTGAAATGAAGTCAAGGTCTTTTTGAAGAGTGAGTGTGTTGTCGGTGGTGTTGAAGAGTTTCACATCGTCGGCAAAGAGCACACAGTTGCTTACGATATTATCGCAGAGGTCATTGATGTATAGGATGAAAAGAGTAGGACCTAGTACGCTGCCTTGGGGAACGCCGCTTTTGACAGGGACAGGGGAGGAAATGGCGCTTCCGATTTTGACAACTTGTTGTCTGTTTGACAAGAATGCGGTAATCCAGTTGTGGAGGAGACCTGATATGCCATAGGATTTGAGTTTTAGGAGGAGTTTGTCGTGAACCACTGAGTCAAAGGCTTTGCAGAAGTCGATATAAATTGCATCGATGAATTTTCCTTGATCAAGGTGGGTAGTCCAGATGTTTTTGCAGTGGAGTAGTTGTAGGTTGCAGGATAGTTTCTTACGGAATCCAAATTGTTTTTTTGATAGTAGGTTGTTAGATTCTAAGTAGAGAGTGATTGAACGATTTATAATTGATTCCATGATTTTACAAGGTACACAGCATAGTGATATGGGTCTGTAGTTGTCAACTAGTGATGGGTCTCCTTTTTTGAAGATGGGGATGACTACTGCTTTTGACCACAGTTTGGGGAGAGTGCTGGTTATGAAGGAATTTTGGAAGATAATGCTTAGAGGTTCAGCTATGGCAGATGAGAGTTTTCTTAGGAAGTATGCACAAAGACCATCTGGACCGACAGATAGGGAAGGTTTGAAATCACGGATTGCTTTTTCAACGTAGTCTGTGGTGAAGATGATTTGGCTTAGGTTATTTAATGAGTTAGGAGTGCGATTTGCGAAGAGGGGGGATGAGTTATTACTGTTAACAAAAACGGAGCCAAAGAAGGAGTTGAAAAGATTTGCTTTGGATGGGTCGTCGTGGTACTCTTTGTTGTGTGGTCCAATGAGAGGCGGAATAGGTCTGGAGTCGTTAAGTTTGTTGTTGACGAAGTTGTAGAAGGCACGGTTAGATTTGGAGCGTAGGAGGTTTTCCTCTTGTTTACTGTGGTAGTTGAGACATTCTGCTTTTATTTGTTGGCATATTCTTCTGTAGCGGTTTTTAAAGTTGTTTACAGGACCTTTTTTGTTTCTACGCCAGAGGGATCTTTTTTTGGTTTGTAGTTTCTTTAATGAGATGGGAATGTTGTTTTTCTGTTTTCTTCTAGGAGGAGTAATTGGAACATACAGATCTATAAGTCTATTGATTTGGAGTAAGAACGTGTTGTAGAGGTCATCGATGGAGATGCAGTTGGAGAAGAGGGATTGCCAATTAATAAATGAGAGACTGACGTCTATGAGTTCGTAGTTAGCTTTCCTGAAATTGTACTTAGGTGACACGTTGTTCTGTTGAATGTTATGATGGCGTAGGTTGAGGTTGAAGTTGATCATACTATGGTCGCTGTTGGAGAAGGGTTCTATGATATGCAGTCCATAAATAGCACTTTTACTATTGCAGAAGATGAGGTCGAGGCAGCTGTTGAGTCTGGTGTTGTTTAATACTAATTGTTCCAGTCCCAGGCTGGTGACGGTGTTGTAGATGGCGGTATGTATAGGTTCGGTGGAGCATTCGTTTAGTGTCCAGTTGATGTGTGGTAGGTTGAGGTCACCTAGGAAGATGATGGGGTAGGGGCAGGAGGATGCCCATGTTAGTAGGGAAGTTAATTTTGATGCATGGGAAGTGTCATAGTTTGGAGCTCTGTAGCACAGTAAAAAGCGGAGAGTGGTGTTAAGGGAAAGATCGCAGATTAGGGTTTCAGGAAGGAATAAATCTTGTGCGACTTGAATGTTTTTTAGATTGAGTGAGCTTTTGTAGAATATGGCTACACCACCTCCTCTGCGGGATTCGCGGTCGGACCGGAAAACCAGGTAGTTATTTTGTGTAATGATGGAGTCAGGAAAGGAACAGTTGAGCCATGTTTCGCAAACAAAGATTATGTCAAATAAGTTGGTGTTGAGCAGAAGGAGGAATTCTGATAACTTGTTGATTAAACTTCTTGCATTGATTAGTTTGCATTTGAGGTTGTGTTTGAGTTCAGGAAGGGGATTGGATTGCGTTGAGTTGTGGCAGGATTGAGGCAAGGTAGTAAGGGGCGCATTTTCCTATTCATTGCTGGAGGTGCTGGGGAGGTCCGATTGTTGATGTGGGATGGTGGGTGGAGAAGTGTTGGAAAGTTGTGGAGGGGTAGCGGGTTTGACGATGAAGGGAGGGTTGTAGGTTTTGGTTCTGATGCAATCAGAGCGGTAGTCAATGTAGAGGTTATTTTCGCCGAGTTCGCACCGTCTCCTGAGTTCGGCGCGTAGTTCACGGGAGCGGATACGTTGGAGTAATGTTAAGTCAGGTCTGCATCTGAGTTTGTTGTATTTGGTGTTGTTTCTGGCAATGGTGTTCATGGTCCTGATGAATTGTTGTTTGGAAGATTCGTTAGTGCAGACTATTCTGCACAGTCGGGGAGCCGTTGATCCGTCGCTGTACTTTAGTGTGGAGCCGCTTCTGGAGACCTCTAGGATGACATCAGGGGTAATTGTTTGAGGATGTTGATTGTGGATAATGTTTTGTATATTTGTTAAGTCAGTTTCCCCGTTTTCCTCAAGGCCAAAAAGGATGGCATTGTGGCGTTTTTGTGCCCTTTCCATGGCATCGTTCACCAGGGTGGAGATGTCGGTGGTAGGGTTTAGAGGAAGAGGTTTTGGTGGTCTGGGTTGGGAGTATGGTGGTGGTGGTGGTGGGGTGCTGCAGGGTGGTTGATTAGGTGTTTTGGTGTTTATCAGGTCTTGGATATTTTTTTCTATGGAGGCGAACCGTGGAAAATGAAGGGCGTCCTGCATAAGCCACGCCCACAGTGTGGTAGTAAAAATGTTGGTAGCCCTTCATTGGACATATTTCTGAAATAGCTCCTCTATTAAGGAATTCTCACTTAACGGCGGCTTAAAAGGAAGCTTCCCCTTTGCAGAACCTGGTTAGGGAAAATTCTCACCTCAAGCCAAAAGATGGGCTTTACTTGGAAAAAGGGAGCTTTTTGAGACAAGATCTGTGGGTCACCCATTTCATTCAAAGGGTTGGCTTGTCCATGTTTTGGTATGGACTATCTCTTCATGCAATCATGGTGGTGGTGGGAAACACACCAATCTGAAACAAACCAGTTTAAGGTTGAAAGGTCAAGCACTGTGGCATTCGCACAAAAACGTTATTGACTGTTTTGTGTAAAAGCTGGTCTTCAATGTTGGAGACATTCCACCAGTGCCACAATTAACTGCTGTCTCTAATTCAGAAATGCACATTGTTCTACAAAAGTGTTGATGAATGGTTTGCCCCAGGCAGGGGTTCCAACTTACCACCACTCCCAGTGCTGATGCGCATGCAGCTCTGTGTGACCAGCGGGCGTGTCGGAGCAAGATTTGGCATTTGTGTGTTCTGCTGGCGTGTCTCAACCGCCCGTAATTACAGGCTAATTAGTCCAGGAAGACACACACCACATGATAAAAGGAAAACCCAAAAGTTTTATAAACAGAAAAACAGAAACAGCTCCCTTTTTAAATGTCAAAGGGATTTTCTGGTACACACAAGGCACAGGTTAAATGCAGTCCAATTGCTCACCCAATAACTGGGAAATTGAGTCCAATTCTAAAGTCCAGAGAGTCCACACACAATCCTGAAGAGCAAAAACAACGATCTTGACAAAACAATGAATACGATAAACTGCCATGAGGCTAAAACACCAGGCTGCACTTTTATCTGTAGCACTAATTACAGCAGCCCCACCCAACCACAGGTGGCCTCATTTTCTCTTGTAATAATCCTTCAGTTGTTGTCTCCTATGCATCACTCTACGCATGCATGGATGTGTCATTAATTCTTGTTCAGAATACAGGGATGATACAGATGACGGATCTCCTCCTGGGCTGTCTGCCAAACTCCCCTCTTCCCTGTCACTCATGCTTCCTTGGTCAGAGGAGAATTCGTCAGCAGATTCTACTGGAAGCAAAACAGGCCTGTGGCATGTGGATGTCTCCCCCACATCCACCTCCACATTCCTTGGGGCAGGAGCTAGGCCAGAGCTAACCACAACACTGTGCATGTGCAGAAAGCAAATTTTATGAGAAGATGCATGGGCGTGTGAGATTTCGTCAATTTTTTTGCTTCTGCGCATGCTGGGAACCAAAAAAACATCAAAAACTACCAAAATCTCATGCACATGCATGTGTCCTCTCATCAAATTTTGCTTCCTGCACATGTGCAGAAGCTAAATCTCACTCTGATGTGCACAGATGCACACGCAGCTCCATTTTCACTACCGGTGCACCATCCCCCTGTCCAGGTAGGAACCTAATACTGGTTTACCCAATATAAACACGGTACCTTCTTCCTATCTCTTCCTATCAAGAAATCTAAAACTTCATTAACAAAACTCTTCCTTTTTTAAAAATGAAGTTTTTATTGTTTTTCTCTACAACCAGTGATGGGCTCCTATGGGAATGGTCAGGAACGCAGTTCCGGTAGCAAAATTTGGAGCTCCACCCCAGAGCACCCTATTTGCACTGAAAGATGTTGAAACAAAATGCACAAGCCACGCCCACAGTGTGGTAGTAAAATTTTTGGTAGCCCATCACTGTCTACAACACATCCGTACATATATCTTCATTCTTAACAAAATATACAGTTATACATTTCTATTTAATAACACATTGACCACTATCTTAATTTGTACCTTTTACACGTTAATTACCTGACTTTTCCCCCTTTCATATCCGATCACTCCACTCCCTCTATCTCCTTCTTTTCCCTCTTCCTTCTTTCTGCTTCTCTCCCACTTGTTTATTTCCCTCCTCTCCCCTTCTTCTCTTCCTTCTCTACTTCCTTTTCTCCCTCTTAGCCTTTCAACAAAACTCTTTCAATGGTTGAGTTTACATATTTGTACCCTGGTCTTTCATGGAGGCATGTGAATTGGGTCCCACTGTGTTGATACGCTGTGCAATTCTCTCATTCTCAGTTGATGCTCTTTAGTCTGTTCTGAAACTCTTTTGCTAGGAGGTTTTCTGGAGGCCCATCTCATTCAGATAAATGCTTGGGGATTATAAATCTAAGCATGTTTTCCTAGGAGTATGCTCTCTGAAACACACAGGGATTGCATTTAAGATTACACGATGTGCTGTTAAGTAGCGATGTTGCTGGGCCTTGCAATTGTTGTCTTTAAGTACAAAATCCAAGTACTGTATATTAAAAATGTACCTGTTCAGCCTTGTCTTCAAAGTCATTTATTTTCCCCCCTCCAATTCAATCTAACTCCTGTAAAAAAAAATTAAATTTTTTTTTTAAAAAATCTTTTTAACCTGGATTTCTGTCATTGGAAAAGTTTTTGTTGATGGGGTTTTAGACTATCTTGCATAATGGGAAGGGGTATGAAGAATGAACAGAGTTTATTGGGTCCACCATACACCAACATTTTTGTGGAGCAATTTGTATTTCTGAATTAGAAATAACAGAATGTCTCCATATTACCGTATAAAATACAGAACATTTCTTGTCATTTAATGTCTGATCCAGGAAAGAAACCAGTAAATACATCTGGTTATCAATTTTACAGTGCAATTTCAATATGAAATAACTAGCATTGAAATCCTATTTTGAAACAACTTATTTGTATGTGTTCTCCAAACATTAAAAGAGCCTTTTCCTGAGGAATTAGGATATCTACTTGACAATAGAAGTATAAAGCCCTCTAAATGATGTAAAACAATAGACAGTTTGTGGTGTCCTTAAAAGACACTCCTTTTTATTTCTTTAGAAGCGGGCTTAAAAGATTTAGAGAGGATCCTTTAACAGCCCAAGTATAAAAACTGAAAGTCACAAATCTTTCAGATATTTTGGCTGGCAGAGAAAAAAATATATAGAGAAAAAGAAGGCCTGAGACTCATGGCCTTGGGCAGTATATCCTCTTGCTTCTTCTCCAACTATAAAATATAGTTTAAATTGATACTATTTACACTCATCTTGCTCTATCTTATATCTATCTATCTATCTATCTATCTATCTATCTATCTATCTATCTATCTATCTATCTATCTACTATCTATCTATCTACCCAGTAGTACTTCTACTTACGAACGCCTCTGCGTACGAACTTTTTGAGATACGAACTGGGTGTTCATGGGTTTTTTGCCTCTTCTCACGAACCATTTTCAACTTACGAACCCTAGCTTCTCTCTTGGCTGCTGCTGCTGTGAGCAGTGGCCAAAACAACCACTTTTAAGTATGTAGGCTCTGATGATTGCAAGGGAACTGGAGCCAGGCTTTGCCGTGCAGGGTCTTCACCCCTCCATCCCTTCGACTACCATCATGGCAATGCACAAAGGTGTTGGAGAAGTGAGAGAATGGGCGGCAAAGGTAGCAGGGGGCGAGGGGCATTTTGGAAGCGAGATCGGGCACAGAACGTAGCAGAAGGCAAGGGGAATTTTGAAGATACATTGAGCTCATAAGGAAGAGAAGCTGTTTTGAAGAGATCATTTTGGGGTGAAGGAAAAGGACGGCAAGGACGCATTGAGCTCAGAAAGTAAAAAAAACTGTTTGGAAGATATCGGTTTGGGGTGAGGGAAAAGGAAGGCAAAAACACATTGAGCTCATAAAGAGATCGTTTGAAGAGAGATTGGGCACAGAATGTAGCAGCAGGCAAGAGATCGGGAGTAGCAGACATTGCGCGGCTGTGGAGAGCTCCTCGGACTCTCTTCAAAATGTCCCTTGCTTGCTGCTACGTTCTGTGCCTGAACTCTCTTCAAAATTCCCCTTACTTGCTGTTACCTTCTGTGCCCGAACGTCTTCAAAATGCCTCTTGCCTCCTGCTACGTTCTCTGCCCGATCTCACTTCCAAAATAACCTCTTGCCTGCCGCTTCCTCCGGTCGCTGCTTTTTTTTTTTAAAGCCTTAAAGTTTTGAATTCTCCTAATTGGTTTGCATGTATTATTTGCATTTACATTGATTCCTATGGGAAAAATTGCCTCTTCCTATGAAGTTTTCTACTTACGAACCTGGTCACGGAACGAATTAAGTTCGTAAGTAGAGGTACCACTATATATATTTTAAAGCAGTGCTGAGTAATTAATTAAAGTCAGAAGAAAAACACCAGAGATGTTATAAATTATGAAGATTCCACCAAGTTCATGCTAGCCAACGGGTTAATAGAAATTCAAATGATATCAAAGAGGAAAATACAGAAGAAGGGACGACATATTAAGCAGATGTATTCTAAAAGTTCTCAGCAAGAAGCCTAGAATTGCAGCTAGTTTTCGAAATTGTTAATAGTTTTCTGAAATTCACTTCTCAGAGCATTCTGAAAATGAAAGTGGCACAATATGAGAAATTATTGGGAAAGAGAAAAGACAATTAAACAAAATGTAGAACGACTCCTTACAAATTTGCACTTCATTTTCACCTTTACTGCTGAATATAATTTTGACTCTCTATCCAAAGGCTCTTTGATTCTCTGCTTTAACAACTGTAATCTCAGAACTGTAGCCCTGTCGGACTTTTTTTTTTTAAAGAAAAGCTGCTACAGTGGTAATTGGAAGGTGGGGTTGATTGCAGTCCCTTGGTTTATAGGACTGTTTGGCTGGCATTTAGAGTAAATTGGAAGAAACCAAGTTCAAGGAACATTTTGTTTCTGCACTGTACCTCCCCCATTCTCCCCACAACCAACTGCTTACTTCTGAGTAAACACATCAAAGCACTGAACCTGTAAATGAACCCTTGCCCTAACCCGGAGGTCTTCAAACTTGGCAACTTTAAGACTTGTGAACTTCAACTCCAAGAGTTGTGCAGCCAGCTATGCTGGGAGTTGAAGTCCACAAGTCTTAAAGTTGCCAAGTTTGGGACCCCCTGCCCTAATCCAACTTTGCTATTTGTTCTTTTGTTTGTAATGCCCCTGTTTCAGTTCCAAAATTTCACACCAGCACAGCTTCTTATGAAGGTAGAATCCTGATGAGTTATTATGCTGACTTCACTATCCCTACTCTGTTTTTTGGGACTATAACTCACAGGACACTTACCAGTCATCTTGCTGACTGTGGGGAGTTATGGTCAAAAGACATATGGAGGGCATCACCTTAGGTTAGGGCAGTGTTTCCCAAACCTTTGACATATGTGTACCCCTTCTATAATTTTTGTAATACTTAGTATCCCTCATAAAAAAAAAGGATGTATTTTAATAACAATCAAAATATATTTATTTTTTGGTACATACACAAAATAATAATAAACAAAAAATAAAATTATTTATAATAAAATATAAATAAAAGTTATTTATATTATAAATAACATTTATTTGGATCAATGAGAAGGATGAAAATGTGCTGAGATGACAGATTGTCATAATTTGGTTCCCTGGTTGTTAATTTTAATCTGAGATGCAGTTCCACATCCAATTGTCTGTTCCTTTTTTTCGACTTAATGTCTACAAATGCTGAAAAAGCAACTTCACATAAATATGAAGTTGGAAAAGGCAAGATGTATTTCAGAACTTTTTCTGAACGCGTACCCCCACCAAACTCTTTCCGTACCCCTGGGGGAATGCGTACCACACTTTGGGAAACACTGGGTTAGGGTGATGGATGGATGATTTTGTTCCTCGAATTAGTGTAAGTTTAGGCATGTGTTCATTTGTACAGTTGCTTTTAATACTGTAAAGCTACCCTGAGCCATTTGGAGTGGGACAGCCCAGAAAAACTAATGAAGAAATAAATGTTTTATAAATTAAGAGAACATTCATTCGAATTCCCTTGCACTCCTAAGATGTATGACTAAGAGCTTAAGGCAATTCCTTGTTCACAGTTTTATTCTCCACTGAGCCTGTAGCTTCAACAGCTTTTCCTTGAGCAAATGTGTCCCTCAGTGGGAAAAACGTATCGGCCAAGCACTGGCCTAAATTATTTGGACATTTGCAACAATCTTGGCATTCATTGCAGAGATGGGTAATTTAATCTTTGTGTAAATGCTAAAAAGGAAGAAAAAAATATTCCTGATTTTTAGCAGGAATGCCAGGTTCCTTTCTCCTCGCAAGCCGTCTCTATTTCAGGGTCCCAGTAGACTGCTTTAAAATTTCACAACCTACTAAAAAGTAAAATTTTTGTTTAAGGCTTACTTTTAACACACTGCATTAAAAAATTTCAGTGCTTGCTTTGGCTTTAGACAAAAAGTAAGTTAAAAAATACAATAGCTTTAAAATAATCAAGAGGAAATAACTGCTACGAGAGAGGAGGATCGGCCTCAGACCAAATTCATCATTCTTAATGGCTCAAGTGTATTTCTTTGCACAGGGATAAAATGAGAAGGAAAAGCCTTGCAAAAGTTCCCATATGCAGAAAAGCTAGATTTAGTGATAGGAGAACTTTCCGCATTGGAAGCACTACCTGCAGAAACTAATGAGTCCCCATGCGCCTAAAAATAAAAGTGAGTAGCAATAGCTTTGGGGGATTTTATATTTGTTGATGTAATCACTTGCTTTCCCGAGTCAATCGTCTTTTGATTCCATGCCTAAATAAACAAAGTACAATAGTTTCGTCTATTAGCTGGCCTCTATTTCCACTGGAATTGCACAGGAATCTGAAGGAAGGAGAAAGCCATGATCAGAAATAATCCTAAGAACATTTTAAAAATTTGGTTTTGAGTGGGTAATATGACAGAGCTGGTAAGTTCCTAATTATGAAAAAACTATTGTGCCGCACGATTTAGATTAGCTAAGAAAGCAGGAAATCACACGACACAGCTGATCATTGCGCAGCTGATGGTCGGATATACCGGTTTGCCTGAACTGGTAGCATTTTTAAACTACCAGTTTGGGCAAACCAGTAGCATTTTTTATTATCAATTTGGGAGAACCAGTCCAAACCGGTTGCATTTCACCTCTGAGTTTCAGTTTGCAATTTTGAATAAGGAGAAATTTCCATGCCTTTTTCTAAACTGTCAACTTTTGGCATTTCCTGGGGTTACAATTTCCAGTCTTGCTAACCAGCATGTCTTCCAATATCTTGGTTGGAAATTCCAGATGTTGTGATCCCAGCATGGGAGTGCCAGGTGCGACAAGGCCGTAACAACAGGTAAATAAGCCACAAATAAGAATAGGAACTGTGTAGGCCCCATATTGTGACATGACCATCCATTATATGAGTCCATTTTGGAATGAGTGGCATATAAATACAATAAATAAATATTTTATAGAAATCAAACAATGGGGCATTGCTATAATAAATCATAACCATAACATATAGCATTACTCGTTGTGTAAAGTTATTTTCTAGGTCAATCACCCCTAGCTAGTGGGTTGTTCAGAGGAATTCAGATCTGCACAATTTCAGGGACAAGTTATCTCTAGGTTTTGAGGGATGGGTGAAGACATTCAGCTTGGTTGTCTGCACTATTCAGTGACCCTAATTCTTGCCCTGAAGCACTAGAGGAAGAAAATGGTCATCTGTTGGCTTTAGAGACTTCTCTTTTTCAGCTGGGTTCTCTGCTCAGTAGAATCAGATTGGAGAAATTTAGGGATGCCAAGTTCTTGTTTTGGAGGACAAGAAAAGCCCATCTTGGAAATGTGCTTTTCTCCTATCCCAGAGAACTTCTGCTCTCACAGTGGTCTTTTAATGAATCTCCACAGGTTATCACTTACCTGTTGGCTCCTGTCTCTTTCTCTCTGTGTGTCCTGTTTTGCTAGATAACTTTTTTGACATTTGCTAATGTTCATATATAAACAACAAGTAACCTTTTTGCTTAAATTAACTGTGTGGGCCATATGCTTACTCCGTTTTGACTACACGGGTGGCTGGGATTGTCCTGGAGTAATCTGGGAGTTATTCCCAGGAATTTCCTACAAAAGAAATACAGATGAGATCCAAATTAAACACTAAGCCCTTAAGGACCTTTTCCACAACATCTGAACTTGTTTGTTTCTGGATATTTGGTCAAGCAAGCAGCTGAGTTAGGACTCATACACTGGGTCTTCTCGTTAGAACTTAAAAGTTCTAATAGATAAATATGTTAATACCTGCAAAGCTAGTATAACATTCTTAAAAATGACAGTAACATCAGAAACCCTCATGCCTTTTTTTGTTTGAAGAGAAGTAAATTTGGACCTTTAGGGCAGTTATTTTAAAATAAGGATTTAAAAACATGAATTATATACAGTAGCTAAGAATATAAGAAATGCATTGAAGCACTACGACATAGATTTACTAGATAAAAGCAAATAGCCAATAGAAATTTTGATAGCTAATAGCATTTTAAATTTGAATGAGAAGAGAAAACAATCTTTGAAATCCAGGTGACAAAAATTAGAAAAGGAGACAGCCCAAGATAAATAATGTATGCTCAAACAAAACAGATATAAATTAAGAATATTAATTAAGAATTTGGTGATTGATATTATATTATATTGTATTGTATTGAAGATTGAAGATATATGATTTTGTATGTTTGTAAGGGTGGAGAAATTTTTTTAAAAAAATATAACCCCCCCCCCCCAAAAAACCCCCGTCATGCCTGAAAATGGGAAAGAAATAACATTGGACTATGAAAACGGAGGCAGTACTTGAAAAATTGGACCTCTAATAGTTATGGAGTCGCTATATCCCAAGGAAGCTCAAGTTAGGATAGGTTGGATGAAACAGGATATATGATTTAGATCTGAAATAATTCTGAGGTTAAACTCAGCAAACTATAAATTGATTGCTTCAGGAAAGAAGATTTGAGGCAAGCTTAAACAGATTTATGCAAGCATAGGAATCAGCAAAAATATTTTAAGGTTAAGAAAATCCGTAAAATCTAAAATTACTGTAGAGTGGAATTTTAATTGAACATGTGGCTGAGTGTTTCTCTATTCAGAACTCAGTAAAACAAAATAGTGTGAACCTTTCTGTTGATTTAATCAAGGAACTGTTATTAAGATCATTACCAGAAAACTATAAATATATAGTAGAGTTAATCAAACTTCATGATGAAATTTCCCTTGAGATTGTAATTGCCATACTGGAGGCATCCCAGCATGATTTGAGCCATGCAAAGGAAGGGAAGTTTCTAAACAGGATAAAGGATAGAAATGTAGCTTGGTGGAACTGTAATAAAACAGGACAAATTAAAAGTGTCTACAGACTTTACCAAGCTAAGACCTATACAACAGAGAGAGAGATAATGAGATCAATTGTATTAAAAGAAAAGTTAACCCTGCAACAATAACAAGATACAGTGAAACACTATTTATATTAGCAAATAAAATACTTATTTGAAACTGGAATAAGCCTGAATTTGAAAAGATGTTTTTTTACTCTATGGAAGTGCATCAAGTCAATATATCTGCAGCAAAGATGTGTTTATAAGCTTTGCTGAATCTTACCAAGCAAAAAGTTAACTTATCAATTGGAATGTCAATTGGAATGCCAATAGATGTATCTGGAAAAGGCAGTATTAAACAAAATACGACTGATAAAAAAATAAGGAAAGCAGGAATATAATCCTAGGAGAAACATATTAGGCATCGGAATTAGATGGAAATTATGTAAGTTTGTGACATTTTATGCACTATGGCTGCAAAGTTGTGCTCAAAATTGACTTTGCACCATTATAAATGGCCACCCAATGTTAATGGGAAAGCCCAATGAAGCTAGTTAGGTGGACTTTACAAATCCTAAAAAAAATAAAAATAGAGTAGCAGGATCTGGTAATATACTATTATTTAACAGACTATTTGTGAGACCGCCTCCTACCGCATACTTCCATCAACTGATAAGGGCCCAGAGGGTTGGTCTTCTCTGGGTCCCATCAGTTAAACAATGTCGACTGGGAGGGCCTTCTCTGTGTCCACTCCTGCTCTTTGGAACCAGCTTCTTCCCGAGATCCGGACTGCCCCAAGCCTACTGGCCTTCTGAAAAGCCATAAAGACCTCGCTCTTTTGGCAGGCTTGGGGTATGCATGGTTGTTCTTGACTGTTTTAATTGTTGGATAGCTGCTTTTAGATTGTTTCATTGTTTTAGGAGCTTTTATGTTATTTTTATCTGTATTTGGCTGTGAGTCATCCATAGTTCTTTGGGAGTGGGGTGGCATATAAGTCCAAATAATAAACAAACTAACAAACAAACATAGCATGGAGGACTTAGTCACTGCGATGAGTTTCAAAAATAAAGGATAAGGACTTAGGAAATAGATAGAATGCTCTTGCAAAAACCAATAGGGAATCAAAATGTGACTTGTCAAAAAGCAAAAGGAAAAAAGAACATTTTTTTCTAGGATAACCAGCTGTTGGTTCCATAGGTTGAAAAAAGCTGCTTGAAATATTCAAGCTGCCATCACTTTTGTTGGACATCTTTTTTTTCTGAATTTTTGGCTGGTTTTCCTGTGTTTGGATGGTTTCTCCTTGTTCGGTGCTTTGAAAAAAGCCCTCCCATCCACCCCTGGGTTAATACTGACCTTTATTCCTTCACCCGAAGCACAGCTGATCAGCTCCTCAGCTGTGTTTCGAGCTGTATCAATCTTCTGAGCATGTGCAGAAGTGAAATTGCACGAGGAGACGCACACACAAAATATCATGATGTGACCCGGTGGCAAAGGTAAGATAACTGTATGTGGAGATAAATGTATGTGCTCAATGTTGCAGGGAGGAGTTTTCTTCATGGAGACCCAGTCCATGCTCCAGAAATTGGGAGGCTGGATTAAATTCAGCAAGAGCTGAATTTGTTAAATTCAGCAAGAGCAAGTATCCTTCTGTTCCCCGTGAAGGGTACTTGCTGATTTCAGGTGGTCACCTATTCCAACATTACAAATAGGGTATGGGCTGATCACAAAATGCTTCTCAGATCAGACTTAATCATTACATGAATGGGGATTACCCAGAAGTCCCAAGGTTTCAATTAGACTGAGAAATAAATGAAAAGGAGAAGAAATCGATCAATCATCTATCTATCTATCTATCTATCTATCTATCTATCTATCTATCTATCTTTCTTTCTTTCTTTCTATCTATCTATCTATCTATCTATCTATCTATCTTTCTTTCTTTCTTTCTTTCTATCTATCTATCTATCTATCTATCTATCTATCTATCTATCTATCTATCTATCTATCTGTCTGTCTGGTTGTCTTTCTTTCTTTCTTTCTTTCTTTCTTTCTATCTATCTATCTATCTATCTATCTATCTATCTATCTATCTATCTTTCTGTCTGTCTGTCCGTCCGTCCGTCCGTCCGTCCGCCCGCCCACCCACCCACCCACCATTTGCAATGTCCTATGATCATGTGACTGCATTTTATAAAACTTTTTTTTACCAAAATCTTGTGTTCGCTTAATAACCATGATGTTCACTTAATAATTGTGACTTTCATTTAACGGCCATTTTTTTAAAAAAAGGTAGTACAATTGGGTTGGCCATGTGGGTGACCTCACTGTATGATGTCACGATTTATAACTGTAATAGGCATTACGGTCATAAGTCGAGGACTTCCTATATGGCTGTTCCATTGTATACACAAAGTTCTTTTCCTCCAGAATCTGATTTCTCGAAGAAACTAATGTTATCTGGAAGATTTGGAACAGGAACATCATCATCACCATCAAATTTATTATTACAGCCATAGATCAAAACAAATAAAAACACTTAGAGAATACACAATCAATAGTTGTAGGATAAAATCCATGATAAAATCCAGTCTATCAATTATGCATTGTCAATACTGTACTACTAAAATTCCAATCCATAAGCTGTGAGGTCTATATTCAGATACTATTGCGGAAAGGAATAAATAAGGTTGCCACATTTGTCGTATAAATTAGCTAAGATGTATTAGGCACTTAAAAGCTGGCCACAAATGGTATACATACTTACATACATACATACATACATATACATATACACATACATACATACACACACACATACACACTTATATGTACACACACACACATATACATATATATACATAGTATACATGCAGCTGCTGAGACAGCACTCCACACCCACCCACCAGTATTTATAGAGGGAAGGCAGCTCAGGTCTCGCTGTGTTCTCCCTAGCACAAGGACAAAAGCACTGAAGATGACGAGTGGGACCTCGTCAAAACGTTGCCAGAAATCTCTGAAACTTACACAGGAAGAAACCCGAATATGCCAAGACTTTCATACCTGTACCCATGAAAATCTATGAAAACAACTATATACACAAATATATTCATTTTGTTTTTTAACAAGTAAGGGACTCCTATTTTAGAATTGCAGACAATTATCTTTGCTCCTTGCCATTCCTTCTCAACCCTGTGGCATTTGTCCCCACCAATAAATAGCTATTGAGCATGCATTATCGTAGTTTAGGGAATGAAAGGAGAGTCCTATACATTTTTTTTTGCTTTCAAACTGTTCTTCTACAGGCCTTTGAATTCCCCAAGCCTGACAATGTCTTTTTCTTGGTCATAAATGATGTCATTTTGAGGACACAAATGTCTGGCTATCTGAACTAGAGGAAGTGAAAGATTAATGTTTTCTAGGTATTTTGGCAGACGATCCCATACTGCTTAAGGATTTTTGATCTGGTGCCTGTTTGTCTTTTATATGTTACTAAAACAGTTTTGTGTAAACCTGTTCAAACTCCTAGAAGGACTACAGTTAAACTTGTTACAATTGAAACATTTGTTCCCCCCAAACAAACCAAAACTTACCTCAATGGTAAGAGGCACTGAATACACATGACTGGGAATGGGAGCCTTTTTAAAAATAAAATAAAATAAATCATGACCTTTGAGAAGACAATAGTGAAGATCTAAAAAGAAAATAGTACTTTTTGCTTTGTTTTGCAAATCGTGGCCTCATTGTGCACTGATCAAACTGGAATGGATTTCTGGACCTGTCTTAAGAAAACAACAGAAATAAAACAGAAGAAATCTATTAGCAAATAACAACTCAATTACTCATGAAGCATTTATTTAGGAAGACCTGTGCTGCACTGCATGTTGTATCTTCCCCAGGGTTAATCTAGATATTAATGTCTATCGAACACAACTGACATCTTTCCAAGAATAATAAATAGCCATTCTCTCTTGATAGATGACACACATTGCTATGGCATAAAGGAAGACCCAAGGGTTGTACCACCCAATTCCAATGCTATTTACTGGCAAGGAGCTCCAAATGGGATTTATTTCCAAGTATTGTCTTTAGAAAATGATTCAAAGTATGTCTAATTAGGGGCAGCATTTGGGGTTGACGGGTGAACATGTGGGTTGTTTACTTTTAGGTCATTTAGCAGAGGTGTAAGAGGCAAAGGACAATTAATTAATTAATCAATAAATAAGCAAGCAAGCTGTTTAATTCTGCCCCTTTTGTTGATAAAAAAAATCAGAGTGCACACACAAATAAATAAATAAACAGGAGACAGAAATAGATCAGTTACCATGTCATGGCTAGTCTGGTGAAGAGAAGGACCAAGGGAGACATGATAGCAGTGTTACAATATTTGAGGGGTTGCCACAGAAAGGAGGGTGTCAAGATATTTTCCAAAGTGCCTGAAGCAGAGATGGGTTCCTCCTGGTTTGTATTGGTTTACTTGAACCAGTAGCGATCCACTGGTGATGTCACAATGTCATCACAGAACCAGTTCAGTCAGTGCCAGTTCGTGGGCATTGCCATCTTTTTAATTTTATAATTTTTTAAAATGATTTTTTCCCCTTTTCTCCCCTGAGTATATGCAGAAACCGAGTTTCCGGCACTCTGCATGTGATCACCATTTGGTTTTTGGCCTCTATTTTTAAATTATTTTTTAAATTATTTTTTTTCTGAGCATGTGCAGAAGCTGAGTTTCTGGCACTGTTCATGCAGTCATCATCTTAGATTAGATTTATTAAATTTATTCGATTTGTATGCCGCCCCTCTCCGGAGACTCGGAGCAGCTCACAACATAAAACATGGTACAAATTCAACAACAAAAAGCAATTTAAAACCCTGAGTATAAAAAACAATCATACATCTCAGACAAACCTTGCGTAAAACAGGAAACGGCCTGAGGGAGTCAATTTCCCCATGCCAGACGGCAGAGGTGGGTTTTGAGGCAAAAGGCAAGGAGGGTGGGGGCAGTCCTAATCTTCGGAGGGAGTTGAAGGCTCTTCCCCTGTGTCCCACCAGATGACATTGTTTCGTTGACGGGACCCGGAGAAGCCCAACTCTGTGGGACCTAACCGGTCGCTGGGATTCGTGTGGCAGAAGGCGGTCTCGGAGATATTCTGGTCCGATGCCATGAAGGGCTTTTGAATTGTGACCAGAAACTGATCGGCAACCAATGCAGACTGTGGAGTGTTGGTGTAACGTGGGCATACCTGGGGAAGCCCATGATTGCTCTCGCAGCTGCATTCCGCACAATCTGAAGTTTCCAAACATTCTTCAATGGTAGCCCCATGTAGAGAGCGTTACAGTAGTTGAGCCTCGAGGTGAAGAGGGCATGAGTGACTGTGAGCAGTGACTCCTGGTCCAGATAGGGCCGCAACTGGTGCACCAGGCGAACCTGGGCAAACGCCCACCTCACATTGTTTTCAGCTTTAAAAAAATTTTACCGAATTTTTTGACATTGCATATGCATGCACAAGCCCACGCAGTGTGGGAGGAAGTGAACCGGTGGTGAGGTAAGTTAGATCTCACACCTGGCTGAAAGCCAGACAAGGAATAATAGATGGAAGCTGATCAAGGAGAGATTCAACCTAGAAATAAGGAAGAACTTTCTGCCAGTGAGAACAATCCACCAATGAAACATCTTGATTTCAGAAATTGTGGGGCCTTCATCACTTGAGACTTTCAAGAAGAAATTGGACTGCCGTTTTTCACAAATGGTGTAGGTTCTCCTGCTTGAGCGCAGGGTTGGACTAGATAACCCACAAGGTCCCTTCCAACTCTGTTAATCTCTTAAATCTCATCTTGCCTTTTTCATCTCTCCCTCACATCCTCTTTTTCCATTAAACAATTCCATGTTAATATTTGCAGGACCATGGAACCGTTCCAGATACCATGGCTATTCAAGCACGGAAGATGATCGGAGCCTAATGCCAACAGTCTTGGCAGTTGAGGTTAAAACTACCATTCCTCTATCTCAGTTAACAAATACAAAATGAAAAAGGGGTCAAACTCAGAATAGAAAAGCCACTTGAAACAACAGAGTTAGTTTACTTAAAACAAGCTCTCACTTAGGTTAAAAACCAGCTGGAACCAAAGGTCTTGCTTGAGTGGCAGAGGTCCATGAAAAAAGAAGATAAAAATGGGTCCACTTTTTTTTTGGGGGGGGGGGGGATCCCACCTTCCTCAAGTCTTTCCCAACCTGGCATTTTGCAGAATTCCTGGCAAGCATAGCTCTGGGAACCAGACTGGGTCCAGGGAAATACACTAAAGGGATTTTCTCCCATGTTCTACCTAGCTCTACTTCCGTCTGCTGCCAAGATTTTCTTGGTACATCTTAAAGAATGGATAAGCTTAGGTGGGAAGAAATAAGACATCTTTTCCAAAGCAAAGGGACACTTATCCTCTAATAAAGATTTGTACTCTAAAGGGTGTAATAGTAGAAAATCTTAAACCAGCCAGAAATAAATTATAAAGGGATTTGGGGTAGAGAAACCTGCACTGTTTGTTTTTAAAGAAAAAAAAATATAGACAGTGACCTAATCTATAGATCTCATTAAAGGATAATGAGGTTGGATTACTTTTGCCATTGTGGATTGATGTGACCTATTCATTGAACTCTCAGATCTTTTACCTCCTCTTCCTCACCCCTCATGTATATTTCTTCACATATACTGTACATACACTTACAGAGGCTAATTTCAAAGTCACAGAGAACATTTCTGATGTTGCAGTGACATCACCGGAAGGGCAGATTTTCAGGAGAAACTTTTTAGATGGTAGGAACCAGGGGTATGTTCTACTTACCTCCCCTACCAGTTCGCATTGCATCGGCAGTGCATGTTTTGAGCATGTGCACTGGCTTTGCTCACATGCACGCATGCATCCCAACAAAAAAAAGGAGCCTCTGGGCATATGCAGAAGGCTCTTTGCCAGCCTTTTCAGACTGGGGGACCAGTTCAGGGGTGTGGCTAGCTGCCATTGCTATCAGTTCGGCAAGAGGGGGTAAATTTCCACCACCAGTTTGGTGAGCCAGCGGCAACCCACCACTGGCAGGAGCGCTTTTAAGAATGGAAATAAATGTGTTTTGCTTTCCTTAAAAGCCAGCTTTTACGTTAATGATTTATGTTAATGATTAATTTAAGCTTTGGGGATTGAAAATTGGGTTGGGGGTATACAGCTATGGCAAGGGGCAAAATGTGCATCATGGCATTGCAATGCACAAATTTCACCCCCATTTAGATGCAACTTTGCAACAAAAGCACAAAAAGGTAATGTTGTATCCTGTAATGGCTACCTTGTATCTCTGTAAATAGTTTGTTCCTTGTTAAAGCGCTGTCTGAGCCAGAATCAGGAAGTCGCTCCTGATTGGCTCAGACGCGGCTGCTCTTGCTTTGGCGGGAACCGCAAATGTATAAAAGGAGCGGTTTCTCCCAGGTAGAGCAGACAGTACTAGCTGAAAGTCACTTCCCTATTCTGAGCTGAATAAAGGTACCATTCTCACCTAACCCTGTCTCTGGGTCTACTTCACTGGCGACGACGGACGAAAGAAACCACACGTGCAACATGAACAACCTCCAAATCGGCCGGGCTCCTGAGTTCTTCAATCCCGAGAAGACTTCCTGGGACGACTACTTAGCCAACTTCGAGATCTTCCTCGAGGCAGCAGGAATACGGGACGCCGACGCCGATCGGAGACGGGCCATCTTCCTAAACTACTGCGGTCCAGAAATCCGCGCCCTCGCCCAGACTCTCACCGACCCGCTGCCAGCAAGATCCGTTGCTTGGGACATCCTGCAAGCCAAGCTCGCGAGCCATTTCAAGCCAACAAAACCAGCCATGGTTTTCCGGCACCAGTTCTCCAGAATGGCTCAGCGCGAAGCGGAATCAATCAACCATTTTGCAACGCGACTTCGAACGGTACTTGCGAAATGCAAGTTTGACAACCCGGAAGCTCGCCTCACCGATGCCTTAGTTTTCGGCATGAGAAACGCCTCGGTCAGGAACAAACTCCTCACCGAAGACGAACCGAGCCTACAAACTGTGATTAAGCTAGCACAAACCGCAGAGGTCGCCGACGCCGCTGCGAAAGAGCTGAAGGAACACGAAAGACAAGAAGTCATCGGAAAGATAGACTCTACGTTTTCCCGTGCCGAGGACCCAGACGACCTCAGCCCACCAGCTCGCAACGAGGACAGCTGTTTCTTGCTGCAATACCAGCCGAGACAACACAGATTTCCTCACCCCACCGCCCCCTGCGCCGGCTGCCGAGGAAACCATCAGCGCCAACGATGCCCCTTCCGGGACGCCATATGCCGCCGCTGCAACCGACGCGGCCACATCGCCGAAGCCTGCAGAGCAGCTGCACCGGAGGAAACCTTCTCCGCTCCGCGCCATCAACGACCCCAAAATCAAACACCTCAGCCGCGAGAAAACCGACCTTTCCGTTTTTCGGGCCGAAAGAACTACTCAGTCGCTAACCGCGACTACTCAAGAGGTAACACTAAATTTTCCGTGAATAACACGGCAACAAAAAATGGGGGCAAGATTGTAATTTCATTACTACTGAACAACAAGCCATGTTCTATGGAGCTTGACACAGGGTCTAAATACACCATTATGCCATGAGCTTTTGCAAACCTCATTGGTAATTAGAGATTTTCAAGGGGGAATAATCTCTGTTCTGGGCAAAGTGAATGTACCTATCGTGTTTAAGAATGTTAAATGTACCCTGCCTATGATTGTTGTTACAGGGGCTAAGCACTCTCTCCTGGGGTTGGCTTGGATGGAACCTTTGGGAATTGAAATTTCTGGTATTTGTACTGTTAACTGTGATAGCATGCCTAACTTTTTACAGGAGTTCCCTGAAGTGTTTAGCCCCACCTTGGGATCGTATAAAGGGCCCCCTATCTCGTTTTCTATTGACCCCAAGGTCCCACCTGTCCGGCTCAAACCTCGCAGGGTACCCCTTCCGCTCCTCCCCAAACTTGACCTGCAGCTGGATAAGCTCATAAGCCAAGGCATTTTAGTTCCTGTGGAGCAGGGACCATGGGAAACACCCATAGTCACGCCTCTAAAACCAGATGGCTCCTTAAGAGTTTGCGCTGACTATAAATCCATGCTAAATAAGGCCCTCCAATATCACCCTTACCCCATTCCGGTGGTACAACAACTCCTGCACTCCCTGGGGGAAGGGAAAAGGTTTGCAAAGATCGATCTCGCGCAAGCTTATCAACAGTTACCTGTCGATGAACCGACAGCAAACGCGCAAACAATTGTGACCCACAGGGGTGCCTTTAAATGTACCAGATTACAGTTTGGAGTAAGCATAGCCCCAGGGATATTCCAAAGCATAATGGAACGATTGTTATCAGGGATTAAAGGGGCCATTCCCTATTTTGATGACATCTTAATTGCAGGGGAAAACCAAGAACAGCTCAACAAAAGAATAAGGGAAGTACTTCAGAGACTTCAGGACAAAGGGTTAAGAATTAAGCCTGATAAATGCGTCTGGGGAACCAACAGTGTAGAATTCCTAGGTTATAAAACCGATAAGGAAGGTATCCACCCCATGACCGAGAAACTGAGAGCCATTAGAGAAGCCCCAGAGCCACAAAATAAGACGGAATTGCAAGCTTTTTTAGGCCTTCTTAACTTTTACTCCGTCTTTTTAAAACAGAAGGCAACAGCAGCAGAGCCTCTACACCGCTTACTCCAGAAAGAAACCCCTTGGACTTGGGGGAGAACTGAACACGAAGCCTTTGTACAAATAAAACAATTATTAACTTCTAAAAGTGTGGTACTCCAGTATAGTATTTCACTACCCATCAGGCTAACGTGCGACGCTTCCCCGTACGGCGTGGGAGGAGTCTTGGCTCACGTCTTGCCTAATAATACAGAGGCCCCAATTGCTTTCTTTTCCAGAACGATGACCAGTACTGAAAGAAATTATAGCCAACTAGATAAGGAGGCTCTAGCTTTAGTGGCAGGGGTGAAGAAGTTTCATAATTACCTTTTTGGGAGAAGTTTTGAATTGGTTACCGACCACAAGCCCTTACTAGGTCTCTTAGCCCCCAACAAGCCTACTCCTCCATTTATGTCCCCAAGACTAATCAGATGGGCCCTTTTCCTCTCAGGATACCAGTACGAACTCATCCATAAAGGGGGTAAAACCATCAACCACGCAGATGGTCTCAGTAGGTGCCCCATGGCAGAGTTAGTGGAGGACCCTGCCCCATCTGCTGATGTCTTAATGATAGAGCTCAAGGACAACCCACTAACTACTGCAAAAGAGGTGGCTGCACACACGCAGCAAGATCCAATCCTAAAACAGGTGGTAAACTGTGTACTTAAGGGATGGCAAAATGACTCTGTAAAACCTGAATTGTGTGACTTCAAAACCAAAAGACTAGAATTGTCATATGTAAAAGGTTGTCTGTTGTGGGGGGATAGAGTGATCATTCCTAAAAGCCTAAGGGTAAAAGTACTCGAAATGTTACATGTGGGCCATCCTGGGATTGTCAGGATGAAGGGCCTAGCCAGGGGGCACTTATGGTGGCCAGGTTTGGATGCTGATATTGAAAACTGGGTAGCCAAATGTGACCCATGCCAAGAATCACGGCCTAACCCCCCCAAAACAACTCCAGCAGAGTGGGAACAACCTGCCGGGCCATGGTCCAGGGTCCATATTGATTTTGCAGGGCCAGTGGGGTCACAATACTTCTTAATAGTAGTGGATGCATTTTCCAAATGGGTGGAAATCATAGCAATGAACAACATAACCACAAGTGCCACCATCAAGGTGCTGCGCAGGCTGTTTGCTACCCATGGTTGCCCTGATATCCTAGTGTCTGACAATGGGCCACAATTAACGGCCAGGCAGTTTGAATTGTTCTTAGATAGTCTTGGAGTCAGACACGCACTCATCTCGCCTTACTCGCTCTGGGCTAATGGGTTGGCAGAACGCTACGTTCGCGTGGCAAAGGAAGCATTGCGCAGATCAGGCCCTGGAGATGTACAACAAAATTTGGACCAGTTTTTGTTAACCCAGCACATTACCCCAAACACTCACACGCACATAAGCCCTGCTGAGTTACTAATGGGAAGGAAACTAAGGTCCCCACTAGATAGGTTACACCCAAGGTTTTGTACAAATAACAAAATGTATGTACACCCTGAAAGACAAATGTATTTGGGGCAAAATGTGTTTGTAAAATTTTTTGATGGAGGTGTAAACTGGATGAAGGGAATTATTGTTAAACAAAGTGCTCCTAAAACATATGTTGTAAAACTGGAGGATGGTCGAATGTGGAAGCGGCACATTGACCACATAAGAAAACGCATGGAAAACTCCCTGGAGCAAACCGCTGACACAGACTCTCCCATTTCAACAGACTTTAACACGCAACCCGATTTTATAGACATCCAAATGAACTTATCGGGTCAGAGAGACTCCTCCAGCGACGCCGAACCATCTTCCTCATCCGAAGTCAGCGTTGTGTTTGCCAGGCCAAATCAGCAGGCCGGAGCCCAAAACAGGCCCCAGCCGCACCGGGGGAGCAACAGCGAGCCGACCTCCACCGTCAGCGGCGAGGACACAACTGAACTGCGCAGGTCGGAGCGAGCTTCGCGGAGACCCAGCAGATTGGAGGACTTCGTCACATGGCTTTCGTGATGGATGTATCCAAACTAAGGAGGGAGGGGTGTTGTATCCTGTAATGGCTACCTTGTATCTCTGTAAATAGTTTGTTCCTTGTTAAAGCGCTGTCTGAGCCAGAATCAGGAAGTCGCTCCTGATTGGCTCAGACGCGGCTGCTCTTGCTTTGGCGGGAACCGCAAATGTATAAAAGGAGCGGTTTCTCCCAGGTAGAGCAGACGGTACTAGCTGAAAGTCACTTACCTATTCTGAGCTGAATAAAAGTACCGTTCTCACCTAACCCTGTCTCTGGGTCTACTTCAGGTAAAAATTGTGCCATGATGTCACAATGCAGGTTTCCTCATGTTGCATTATTGAGGTTACGAATGTTTTGCCTGTGAGTACGGGAGGGCTGCATGATGTCAAGAAGTGGTTCATGACTTAGGTAGTAGGTAGTCTCATCCAGCTTAGTTTATCTTATCTGACATTGACAAACCACATAGGTTCACGATCTCAGCAGAACTTCCAAAAATAGCACAGCTAGGTGCGGCCTTCCCTGCTTTTGAGTTTTAGGTTCGAGAGATATGGAACCATGGAGGTGAACTAGCCACAAGGACATGGTATCCCCATGCAGGGAATGAACATTTGAAGACCTGTACAATATTTGTGTTTTTTGAAAGAATGAGAAGACCCAAAAGAAGAGTTCTGAGATGAAAATGACTCGTATCACTGCAGCTTTTTAATAGCTGAGTCCCAGTAATGCAGAGTCCCCCTCTTGCAAATGCCTCATACTGGGGCTTGTTTAAAGAGGCTATTGTAAAAGTCTTTACAATAAGACTTTTACAAAAGCAAGTTAATGACCAGGTTTTTTTGATATGTCAGGAACTACTTGAGTTAAAGCAGAAAGGAGCTATTCATGAATACGTTCCAGCTCTGTAGTTTAATGGAAGAAGTTAAAAAGACAGGAGCGGAATTGATAAAACGATTTAGTTCATGGCAGAATCAAAAACCATTCCTTAAACAAGAAAAAAAAAAGTTAAAATTACATATTGTGTGTCGGCTAGTCTTGCAGAAGTCATTGAAATGGCTGTCAGTTTAATTGGACTAATCACCCATTAGAATTATGCATGAAATCTGGAAGAAAGATTGAAACAAGAACATTTGCCTTGTACGGTCAAAGGTTGCACAACTAACCACTCTTGAGTGTTTAATACGACAGTTGCCTAAATATGAAACGCAGCATCCTCTGATTCATAAGCACCAAGGGATAGAACTGAACTTATTAGTACAACGGGCTTTGCCAAATACAAAACTGTAAAGCAAATGAATAAAATTAGATTAGAGGGTGCTGTCTTCGCACAAAAAATCTTAATTTGGTTTTTGAATTACAGTAGTCCATTAGGGGGATTCACACAATTCACTGAATTAGAAAGTCACAACATAGGCTGGAACGCAATATAGAAACTCAAAATATGCTCAGCTATTAAAAAACAAACAAACAAAGTTCATACCAATTCTATATAATATAGAAATGTGAAACTGATTTCTTTTGTGAGTTTATAGTTCCACATATTAGGAAAATGTAGGAGGTGGGTTAACTAGCAATCACATTAAAAATGCTAGTTTCAAATAGATCTAGTTATTGGGAACTATCTCAATATAGTTCAGTATAGTGAGAATACTATAGAGAGAACAATCGACCAATGGAACCACTTGACTTCGGAAGTTGTGGGAGCTTCATCACTGGAGGCTTTATTTATTTATTTATTTATTTGTTTGTTTGTTTGTTTGTTTGTTTATTTATTTATTTATTTATTTATTTATTTATTTATTTATTTATGTATTTATTTATTCATTCATTCATTCATTCATTCATTCATTCATTCATTCATTCATTCATTAAATTTGTATGCCGCCCCTCTTTGTAGACTCGGGGCGGCTCACAACAGTAATAGAAAAAACAATGTAGAATACAAATCTAATAATTAAAAACTAAAAACCCATAATTTTTAAAAAAGAAGAGATGCCATTTGTCAGAAATGGTGTAGGGCAGTGATGGCACGCGGAGCCATATCTGCTGGCACGTGAGCCATTACCATCCAATGTGCATGTATGTGTCGGCCAGCTAATTTTTGGCTCACCCGGAGGCTCTGGGAGGGTATTTTTTGGCTTCCACAGAATCTCTGCGGTGATGGGGGAAAGCATTTTTGCCTGGAGCGGGTGAAAACCGGGCCTACTGAGCCCACCAGAAGTTGAGAAATGGGCTGTTTTAGACTTCCACAGGGCCTCTGGGGGAGGGAGGGACCATTTTCGCCATCCCCAGGAACTGAATTATGGGTGTGGGCACTTGATGTGCACAATAGCACGCACACACACACACTTTCAGCACTCAAGGAAAAAAAGGTTCGCCACCACTGGTGTAGAGTCTCCTGCTTGGGCAAGGGTTGGATTAGATGACCTACAGGGTCCTTTCCAATTCTGTGAATCTGTTAGTTAAGTGTGGCAAGGCTTGCCTGAATGTCTTTTTGATGGAATATTTCCTTCTTATTCTGCCAACCAGGGTTTTTTTGCCCCTTCCACCCTTCCATCTCTCACAATACTAGACAACATAGTATCAACAGAAGAGACCTTCAAATTTGTAGGTTCTATCATATTTCAAGACCTAAAATGGTCACCTAACATCAAAAATATCATCAAAAAAGCACAACAAAGAATGTTCTTTCTGCGCCAGCTCAGGAAGCTCAAACTGCCCAAGGAACTGCTGATATAGTTCTACAGAGAAATCATTGAGTCTGTCATCTGCATCTCTGTAACTGTCTGGTTTGGTGCTGCAACCCAACAGGACCGACACAGACTTCAGGATATAATCAGAACTGCAGAAAAAACAATTGCCAACCTGCCTTCCATTGAGGACCTGTATACTGCACGAGTCAAAAGAGAGCGGGAAAAATATTTACCGACCCCTCGCATCCTGGATGTAAACTGTTTCAATAAAGAAACAATCAATATTAATAAAAATCTTAAGATATAAGCAACAAGTTACAGTCATACAGTCCTACAGGAAATGGGTGATAGGAAAGATGAGAAAAAATCTAGTAGAAATAGAAGTGCAGACTTAGTAAAATGTTTGACAGTGTTGAGGGAATTATTTGTTTAGCAGAGTGATGGCGTTCGGGGAAAAACTGTTCTTGTGTCTAGTTGTCTTGGTGTATAGTGCTCTGTAGCGACATTTTGAGGGTAGGAGTTGAAACAGTTTATGTCCAGGATGCGAGGGATCAATAAATATTTTCACAGCCCTCTTTTTGACTCGTGCAGTATACAGGTCCTCAATGGAAGGCAGATTGGCAGCAATTATTTTTATTTTCTGCAGTTCTTGCACAACAGCATGTGAAATTGATTGTCAATCAGTGTTGCTTCCTAAGTGGACAGTTTGATTTCACAGAAGTTTGATTTACTTGAAGTTATACAGTATTCTGTTTTTTAAGTGTTCCCTTTATTTGTTTGAGCAGTGTATAACAATAGATCCAGGGATACTTACTACATATACACACATGCACACACACACACACATACACACACACACATAATCTGCCTCTGGAGACAATTTTAAACCTAGTAATTGTATTTACTATGTGTGTATATTCATTATATGTGAATGACTAAACACTTCCTGTACATTATAGATGAATCAAATTATCAATATACAAAATCAATAACATGTAAACAGCGTGAACAGGTATTGGCTGTAATGTGGATTGAACAGCCTTATAAACAGGGATGGGATTTTTCCAGAACAGGAAAAAATTTCAAAACAGTAAAAAAAATTGCAAAAAAATCTGGAAAAAAGATGGCGCCCCTCATGGACTAGCACTAGCCGATCTAGTTCAGTGACGTCACCAGTGGGTCACTAATGCTATGGGAGGTCCAGTCTGGACCAGGAGGAACTCCTGCTTATAAATATTCATTGTGTCAGGAATTAAGTCCCACCACTGGTCTAGATGCCACCTTGTTGAATTTCTACCACTTTGGATTGTAATGATTTACACCCACAAAAAAAAAGTAAGTGGAGGTAAAATAGGTATATGTTTGACTTAATTCACTTGTGAAGTGTGCGAGTAAACCCAGGCTTCCTTTCATTTGATCCTCTCCTCCTTGTTGTAATTGCATTTTCAATTTTTTCCCCCCTAACTCGTTCTACGGTTCATGCCTAAATACAAGAAGATGTTTATATTGCATACATTCAGCTTTAATTGGCCCTTAAAAGAAGGTGTTGATTAGAATCTGCTCAACATCAACAGCCAGCTCGCACAACATTCTGTAATTACTGTTTATTAATTTAGTTCAAGTGGCACAGTTGAAAGCCCAGCTCAGATGGGAGAAGTAAATTGTCACTGGTATTGAATATGCAAATGATCTGCCTTGCAAGTTTCCATGAAGGATGCTTAAAGTTAAATGCTACGTGCATAAAGCTTTCCAGTTTTATCTAGCGGCTCAGGGATTTTGCAACCTTGTCTGATAAAATAAATAAATAAAGACGCAAAGTCAGGGACTTTTTACAAGATTTGGTTAAAAACGGCATTTGATCTCCACCTTGGGTATATAATCTTGTGAGAGGAGAGGAGACGAGATGAGTAATGAGAAGTTATACATGAAATAATTTAGAATAGAATAGAATAGAATATTCAATCAATCAATCAATCAATCAATCAATCAATCAAACTTGTATGCCGCCCAAGTCCCGGATGAGTCTGGGTGGCTTACAACAAGGACAATTAAAAAACAGTTTAAAAGAACAATTTAAAACCCCTTATAAAAACATTCATATCCTTTGTGGCCAGATCTAAAAGAAGTCTCATTTGCTCAATGGCCCCAGGCCTGACAGCAGAGCTAGGTCTTTAAGGCTTTCTGGAAGGCTATTAGGGTGGGGGCAGTACGGATCTCAGGAGGTAGCTGGTTCCAGAGAGCTGGTGCCACCACGGAGAAGGCCCTCCCTCATGGCCCTGACAATTGGCATTGCTTAGCCAATGGGACCCAGAGAAGGCCAACGACCTTGGAGGCCTTCTATTCCACCCCCATGTTCAAAGCAGGAGAACCTATATTATTTCATATAAGTGGCTTCTAGTTTATTCTTAAAAGTCTCCAGTGATGGAGCACGCATGATTTCTGAAGGCAAGCTATTCCACTGGTTCATTGTCCTTGCGGTTAGGAAATTTCTCCTTAATTCCAGCTTCCTTCTATTTTTGGTTAGTTTCCAACCATTGTTTCTTGTCCTGCCCTCTGGTGCTTTGTAGCCTAATTTGACCCCCTCTTCTTTGTGGCGGTTACTTTGTGGCATCACTGCTGTGCAGGAACAAGTCCCAATGTCAACCCTGAAGCTGACTGACCGAAGCCATTTTGGAAGCTTCAATATTGCCACAATGGAGCTGAGGGATAGAAGGGGGGAATGGGTGTTTGAGATAGCTGGGATTTTCCAGCCAAAATAAAATACGTTCTCTTTGGAACCAAGGACGTTTTCAGATCTGGTTAGAGAAAGGAGGAATGATGTCACCAGGCAACTAGACAGTATTGTGTTTGGACTATGTGACTGGTTGTTTTGAGAAAGTGACAAACGTTTACTTTTAATTAGGTGAAAATTTCTGTTACTAAGCAAGAAGATGGTTAAGTGACTTGTGCCAAATTTTACTTTTTTTTTGGTGCCATGGTTGTTAAGCAAAACAACTGAAGTTATTAAATGAGTCAGACAGTTATTTAATGAATCCAGCTTTCTCCATTGACTTGGCTTGCTGGAAGCTGGTTGGGGAGGTGACAGGTACCAATCCCACGACACGAGGATGCTGCAACCATAATAAACACATGCTGGTTGCACCCAAATTTTGATCAAATGACTGTGGGGAATGCTGCAATGAGTATGAGAACTTTTTTCAGTTATGTTGTTATCTTTCACATGGTTGTTATATGAATAGAATAGAATAGAATAGAATTTTTATTGGCCATGTGGGACTGGACACACAAGGAATTTGTCTTGGTGCATACACTTTCAATGTACATAAAAGAAAAGATAAGTTGCAATTTGAGGATTTCCTGTATCCTGTTTTCCAGATAAACGTTATTCTAGTTGCAAGGGGATCTCTTAGCAGTCTTCCTTCTTTGTCGCTCTGGTTGAAAAATTAACATCACAACAAAAAAAAATTAAGAAACACTACAAGGAAGGATACATTTATTTAGATCTGACTACCCTTTCTCAGCAACAACTCCCAGAATTCCCCAGCCAGCATTCGCTGGCTGGGGAATTCTGGGAGTTGAAGTCCAGATATCTTCAAGTTGCCATGGTTGGGAAACACTGGTCTAAATTATGGGATATCATTTCAGACTGAAATACTTGAAATGCTTAAATATTTGTATTCGAGAGGCATATTTTCTTGCTTTGGAATAATTTGCCACCATTACCCCCAACTATACTCCTGAGATCAGGAGAGATCAGGAGAGCTTTCCTCCTAATATTTTGGCTCCTGGAAACTGCCCTATGGAGTTTTCTTGGCAAGGTTTTTCAGAAGTGATTTGCCATTGCCTTTTTTCATGGACACAGGTGAGAAAGGGTGACTAGCCAAGGTCACCCAGCTGGCCTTCTGCTTAAGGCAGGACTAGAACTCACAGTCTCCTGGTTTTTAGCCTGATGCCTTAAGACAGTGCTTTCCAAACCCTTTTCTTCATTATCTCAAACTGCTTATCAGAAAGTCATTAATTGTCCTGTTGTGATTGAGTAATGGGTTTGTGCATTCGACAAAACAACATAGAAACAATGTATGTGTGAGAAAGAGAAAGAAGAAAAAGATAGATAGAGACAGAGACAGAGAGAAAGAGAGAGATAAAGACACCGAGAGAGAGAGAGAGAGAGAGAGAAGGACAGAAAGATACATAGAGAAAATGTATTGGGTTTAAAAAGAAACAAAGAAGATAAGTTGCATCGGTGGTGGGTTTCTTCCATTTCGACCCTGTTCTAAGAACCGGTAGCGCCAGCAGCATGAGGCTCCACCCACTTGCCTAGGACACATGCACAGAAACATTGCACATGAGCGTACACACGGACCAGTAGTAAAGGGCGTTAGAACTGGATAGCATTTAATCCCAAGCCTACAACACAAGAGAAGTAATCTACTCTAGTTAAAATTTAACAGAGCTGGGATGGGACTTGTAGGTTTCATTACAGATTTATTTTTCCCTTTCATAACTTGAGAACTTGAGGTATTTAACAAATTTTCCAAGCTGTTTAGTCACTTTTATTAGAGATTTAGTCTATGATGGTCTTTTGTGGCCAGACGTCTTGAGGTGCATTGAAGACATGCATATAAAATGCCTATCCACATAAAGATGTGTCATTCTTGGCTTCTTTGTCAGATTTTCTGCATTTCAAGAGAGAAAGAACTGATAGGGGTGAGATGAAGTTTTTCTGCTTAGATCGTTGAAATTGAAAGCACCTCCATATCCACTCCCGAGCAAATTGCTGGTGAAATATTATATTTGTTTATTTAGGCTGCCATTCCATCCTGAAAACTGCTCTGAGACCTGAAAAGGGCAATAGCCTCAGAAAATATGGTGTAAAGAATTGTTTTTTAAAGATTCGATCACCTTGCAAACTCTGTGTTCTGAACTCATATCGACAAAACCTGTTCCATAGTGCTACTGCCCTCTATTAGTCAATGAACAGTGAACTAAACATTTTCTACTTAGTGTTTCATGTGATAAAAGCCCAAGAGCTTTGAAAGAGCCATAATAGGCTATTGCCTAAAAGAAATAACCCTTTTGAAAAGTCTGCAATTATGAACTTCCATAATAGCATGTAAAAGGAACATTGAACCCATTATGTGATATTGAGTAAATAATGTATATGTAAAAGTGTCTGAGTAATGTATATGATAGTCTATATCGGCATATAAGACTGATTATTGATGTACTGTTCTTCCTTCCTTTGTAAAGAAAACTCTAACCCACCCTTATTAAATCTTCAAATGGCAATTAAAAATGCTCACTGAAATTCCAGTATTAATGGACAAATGGCTTTGGCTTTAGGCAGTTTCAGGTTGCTATTTTCTGCTGACTAAAGTTCCTGCTGTCTACAATACCATAGTTTATTGTATAACCTTTCCTAACATGGTATCCCTAGATGTGTTTGTTCCACCCGTAATTATTCTCAAGCTCCAAAGAGTTAGAAGTGGCAAAGGATTGGGGAAAACTTTTCTAGATTAGATTAGATTAGAGTAGATTAGAGTAGAGTAGAGTGGTAAAATTTAGTATTTAAGTTATGCCAAATTGAAAGAGTAGAGTAGAGTAGAATTGAATTATTAGGCACTCATACATTGTTCCTTAAACATAGCTATAGGAAGAGAGATGGTATTAGAAAGAGAATGACTATTATGTGGTGGAAGAACACACAATTATTTCTGGGTTGGGAAATTTATCTTTTTTAACTTCTGAAGAGCTTCTCCCAGCCTGGGTAGTGGACAGTTAAATGAATTAAGAGTCTGGACTCAAACGTTGCTTTCTATGCTCCTTCTCATGTAAGTGATACTCCACAAATGTTATGAAACACTTTATTATTCAAAAAGTGAATGCAGAAAGAGGGTTCTGTAGGTTTCATACCATCCTGGCATGCCTTGGAGGCCGAGAAGATAGAGTACATTGCAACTTTTCTTTTAAAAAGGAAAGAGGAAAAAAAAAGGGGAGGGGGAGAAACAATTTTAAAAGAAAAAACTTTTCTTTAAAAAAGAAAAGTTATTGTTATTGTTATTAAAAATAACAATATAGTATACATTAATGTCAAGATTTGTCTTTCAGGAAAAGGAAAGCAATATGCTTATTTAGTATTTAATTTATGCCAAATTGAAACATCTGGATTAATTAATTATTAATTACATCACTGTGTGCCTAAATAAAAATATGAAAAATATGAAAAATATGAAAAATATGAAAAATATGAAAAATATGAAAAATATGAAAAATATGAAAAATATGAAAAATATGAAAAATATGAAAAATATGAAAAATATGAAAAATATGAAAAATATGAAAAATATGAAAAATATGAAAAATAAACATGCTTCCTAGCTAGCAGTTACCAGACTGGATGGTTTGATCTTTATTTTTGTGTTTTTGTGTATAATACCTTCAAGTCAGCATTGACTCTTGTTGGCTGCCTGAAATAATCCATGCAGTTTGTTTGGCAAGATTTTAGAAATGGTTTGCCATTACTTCCTTCCTAAAGCCAAGAAAGAATGACTGGCCCAAAGTCCTCTAGCTCAGTGTTTCCCAACCTTGGCAACTTGAAGATATCTGGACTTCAACTCCCAGAATTCCCCAGCCAGCATTCGCTGGCTGGGGAATTCTGGGAGTTGAAGTCCAAATATCTTCAAGTTGCCAAGGTTGGGAAACACTGCTCTAGCTGACTTCATGACTAAGGCAGGACTACAACTTACAATCTTACCCTGGTTTCTTAACTGCCATACAAAATTCCCTCTCTTTATCCTTGTTTACTCTATAAAACTCTAAACTCAAGTAGAGCTAAGACCCACTCAAAACTGTGGACATTGTTAAATGCACACTAATAGTTAACATTGGACAGCAAGTCTAGTGTAGTGGTTGAAGCATTGGGCTGGAAATTGGGAGACCATGAGTTCTAGTCCTAACTTGGGTACAAAGCAGGGGTGAAATTCAAAAATTTTCCTTACTGGTTCTTTGAGCATAGCTTGGTGGGCACAACAGGGGAAGAATACTGCAAAGTCTCCATTCCCACCCCACTCCTGGGGGAAAGATATTGCAAAATCTCCATTCCCGCACCACTTTGGGGCCAACCAGAGGTGGTATTTGCTGGTTCTCCGAACTACTCAAAATTTCCACTACCACTTCTCCAAAACCTGATAGAAGCTGCTGAATTTCACGCCTGGTATAAATTCAGCTGGATTGTCTTGGGCCAGTCACTCTCTCTCTCAATCAGCGGTGGGCTACAAGATGGAATGCTAAATTGCGCTCGCCATGGCGGTTCGTCAGTGCTTGCAGGGCCAGCGCGATTTTGCTTCTCCACCTGTGGAGGTAGCAAAATCGCGCACGGAGCTGCAGGTGCGCCCATCCTTCGGCATGCGCGGAAGCAAAAAAAACCCCTCGCTAAACCTGCAGCTCCCTGCGCAATTTTGCTACCTCCACAGGTGGAGAACCAAAATCGCATTGGCCCCGCAAGCATTTACAAGCTGCTGCGGCGAGTGCAATTTAGCGTTGTGGCTTGTAGCCCACCGCTGCTCTCAATCCAAGAAAGAAAGCAATGGCAAGACACTTTGATAAGCTTTCTGCGAAAACTGCAGGAAATTATCCAGGCAGCCACCAAGAGTCAACATTGACTCAAAGGCAACTTATCATTATGCATTATGATATTTCATATAAACTGAATAGATTTTATGCACTTTGGCCCTGTTTGCAGCTAATCTCATTCTTCCTTAATGTTTACCTTAGCCAAATCTCTTTACCAGTAGTTTTGGCATCTAACAATCCCATGAACTGGATCAGAAATTGCCATTCAGGGAATATAGAATTGTAACCTATTATCTTCAGGAGTTGCCCAATTTACCATAAAGTCCAATAGCAGCAAAGTGCTGGCCACTCCATCACTTGTTGCCATTGGTCAGGTAAACAATGGAGGCAGTGAAAATTGCTTGGACAAGTATCCAATGCAAGGGAGCCTGGTTTGTAGTCATCCAAATTTACCAGGCCTTGACCCTTTCTTTTCTGAGGAATGCTAGCATTTTTCCTTCCCAACCTTTGCTCTAATAACAATTTAGCTGATGTTGTCCCTCCTCACTCCTTAAAAAATGGTTCAGGGAGCCAGGTGGTATATGATGTGAAATGAATTATTTGCTTTCTGAATTGGGCATGTTGCACCCAGCGGTGCGCTACTATCTGGAACTCTAAATTGCACTCACCGCCGTGGACTGTAAGTGCTTGCGGGAACAGCACAATTTTGCTTCTGCACCTGTGGAGCTGCAGGTGCACCCGTGTTTCGTAAGTTCTTTTGCTTCCACGCATCCCAAAACACGGGCGCCTCTTTGGCTCCATGCGCGATTTTGCTGCCTCCATAGGTGGAGAAGCAAAATTGTGCTGGCCCCACAAGCACTTACAAGCCATGGCGGTGAGCACAATTTAGCGTTCCAGCTGGTAGCCCACCACTGGTTGTACCCCATTTCTCTCTCTCTCTCTCTCTCTCTCTCTCTCTCTCACACACACACACACACACAGAGTTAAATGAGTATATAGAAGTAGAAATGTTTGGGAGAGGCAGGATAAAAAATGAAAAACCTTGAGTTCGTGGACTTCTTTATATTGCATCTTTTATCGTTGTCTGACAAATCAAGCAACTGGGAAATGTGGGTGTTGTGGTTGTGGATGCATCTTTTAATTGAAAAATCCTGTGTTGTATTTACTCTCTGGGGAGTAGATAAAAGAGAGATTTATTGGAGAACTTTATTTGGGTTTGAGGGAGCCAGTTGTCCGAATGGTGCACTGTATTAATAGCTCTTTGTTCTTGTTATTAACAGTCAAATGAGGATTTTTTTCTTTTTTGAGTGGGATACTCTTTTTCATCCAAGTTCTATCGGTGAAGTAATCACTTTTGGCTTCAGACCAGCTGCCATTTCCTTGCTTTATGAAAATATAACACCAATATCCTCCTGAAGGCTGTTTTCTTTTAGCTGGGTCTCAGTATCTGCCGTAACTGCACGAGTTTGGTCTTTTAAAAGAAAGATAATGCGGTAACATTTTGATTACCCTTTCTGCTTCTATCATTCCTCGACCATCTTTTCTAATTACTGCATTAGGACATTTACATAACGAGGGGAAAGGGGTCCTTCAACTATGTTTCTATTATGCTTGGCACTTGTGTGAAAGGATATTATATTCGTGTGCATTAGAGATTGCTTATAAAAAGATCAAGACAATAACAGCCGATCAGACGATAAAGGTTCTCTTTTCTCCTCCCAGACAGGCTGTCTCTGACTGAAGAATACAGTTCATCAAAAGTGTCTGCAGGTTGTCAAACTCAGTGAGATTTGGGGACACTCGGAGGCTGTCATGGCCAACAAGAAGGATTTTTTGCAGGGCTTGGCCATCACTCACCCTTAGGAAATAATCACTCACTACATTCTGTATGGCTTCTTGATAGAACTCCATTGGAGAGAAAAGAGTCATTTTATCAAAGGACAATATAGCCCTTCTCTCAGACCAGCAGCTTTCATTATCCCTCCATAATAAATCATATTTATGTTCTCAGATAATAAGAACAATTACAATGCAGGTTACTGAACAGCCATGAGAAAAAAGCAAAGCAGCAGGAAAAAATAGTTTAGTGAAAACATGATAAGAACACTCCTTCTCTTTGAGCATTTTATGCTATTCTTTGGAATGGCCCTAGATAATTTTTGATGCTTTTTCTTTGCCATGTTTTAAGCTACATACATTGGCTCTCTAATTTTTATATGGAATAGAGAGAGAGAGAGAGAGAGAGAGAGAGAGACAGACAGACAGACAGACAGACAGACAGACAGACAGACAGACAGACAGACAGACAGACAGAGACAGGGAAGGACAGAGGATGGAACGGATTTATAGTATTATTTTCATGTTGTGTAGGATCATTATGTACATTGTAAACTTAAAAATGAGTTTGTTGTACTTTGGAGTGGAAAAGAAAACAGGACTGGTTTTAATACTGCTCAAAATTGCTTAAAAAGTACAGTGCACCTTTGTTATTGCAGTGCATTTTCCATGAAATGTATGCTATTTTCATTGCTTCAAATAATACAGTATATTATTTTTGGGGGTCTTTTTTGGTTTATTCTGAGTTCTCATGTCAATAATGTACAAGAAGACAAAGAAAGATAGCTTCTACATTCGCTATGTGAGCACAACGTATAATGCTAATGGGACTTAAGAATAAACTCTGGGGAAAAAATTATGCTCTCCTCTTTCATATTAAAAGGGAACACTAAAAGTGGGAGATTTTTAGCTACAGTAAGCACAGTGGATCAAAGAGCAAATTTCTTTGAGGTTATGGTTCTATAGTATTACACACATTATTCAAGAAGAGTTCTAAATATACATAAATTCCACATTCTGTGGCATTGTGATCTAGAAAATATGAAATCAAATGACTGGGAATACAATGACTAATATACAGTATTTGATTATTATAACAAAACTTGGGCAAATCCCTGCAATTTTCTTGGAAATGTTTTATGGAAGTGGTTTGCCATTGCAGTACTAACTGTAATAATTTATGTACACTAGTTTGAATAATTAATAACAACAACAACAACAACAACAACAACAACAAGTTGGAAGGGAATTTGGAGGTCTTCTAGTCCAACCCCCTGCTTGGGCAGGAAACCCTACACTACTTCAGACAGATGGTTATCCAACATCTGCTTAAAAATTCCAGTGTTGGGGCATTCACAACTTCTCGAGGCAAGTTGTTCCACTGATCAACCATTCCACTGATCAATTACTTTAGACATATCCAAAGGCTTAGAGATTTTCCTTCCTTGTCACTTTAGTCAGATAGGGATTAAGAGCTTTATCAGAAGTACTAATATGTTTTAATTTAGGAATAAAAACAGCTATACCAAAATGAAATTCTTCACCACTGAATATAAACTGACTACAGGTCAGCTCTTACCATAAGCTAGAGGCATTTGATGTGGGTAACATATCCCATGTGGTTTGCAACACATCAACCTTTTTAAAAGTTTGTGCTGAATTAGGTGAGAACAAAATATATCAGTGATAATGTATTGTAATATAAAAACTAAATGTAAAAAAGAGACAACATTCAAGGAACAATGCTTAGAAATTCTTAACACAAGTACTCACTGTTGGAAGTTGTTAGATTGTCAACAGAACTTTTCTTTGGTGAAAAAAGAAAGAAAGAAAGAAAGAAAATAGGAAGGGAGGAAGGGAGGAAGGGAGGAAGGGAGGAAGGAAGGGAGGAAGGAAGACCAAATCAAACATACGACATCCTCCAAAATTAGTCTGCTGCCTAATGTATGTCAGATATGCATATAGTGTATGAATCTTGCATAGCGTACTGAAAGTCAGGATTCAACCAGAATAATGACTTGTTTTCTTAATTCTTAGTGTTTTGTTCCGTTAAAGAATGCATATGGAAACAGAGGAGAATCTTTGTCAATTCACTTTATCTATAGTGTTGCAGTCTTTAATTAAAATATAGCTAATTTTTACCTTTCCTTTAGTATAATAACCTGGGAAATGAATTGCAGATACCCAGTCATATTTCCAGGTCAGTGTCCTGGGATTCTGGAAATAATAATTTCAAGTATTCTGCAGAACACCAAGTTGAGTTAGGCCTGTATATGATGAAGGGAAGAACAATGGAGACCTGTTGATGTGGCTATCTCACAAAGGTCTCACTGGTGGTAAGACCTCCCAAACGCAGCCAAGTCAACTCCAGAAAGCCTGGACCTCTGGAGGGCAGAGAAGAGCCTGGCAACTTTATTTTTCTTGTCACTTTTCACTCGCCTCAGACGCCTGTTGTTATGACTGATTGTTGTCCAGCCAAGCTGGAGCGACAACAGATCACAAAAAAGGAGAGAGAAAGAAAGAAAAATACTTAAGGAAATTAATTGCTTAGGAGATCAAGTGCCATAAGTAATTTACGGGTGGACGGGGGCTGCTTTTGAGCCACGTTGCTATTTGTTTGAAACCCAAGACTTTAAAGGCAGAGTAAATAAACATCTTCTCACTCCCTCTTCCCTCTGTTTTTCTACTCTGCATTTTCTCTTTGAGCAGTTTAATGCCATCAGCATCCTCAAAGTCAGAGGTATATTTGGCCCCATGTCAATCATAACAGTTGAAATTTTTTAAAAAATAGCTCAGAAGACCATCTTGCATCAACTTTTTGCTTTGGCCCTAGCTCTAATTTTTCTTATCGTACACTGACAAAAAAAATTACTGCCTTCAAGTGTATTCCATAAAGTCACCAGAGATATAATATCCATGAGTCCTTTTGTTTTAGCTATACTGGGATTAACTACAAATGGCCCTGACAGTGATAAAGAATCTGTAAGACATGTAATGATCAGTGTACTGGAATCTTTCATGACATAAAGCGTTGTCCTAAAGGAAAAGAGCAGTACCTGATCCATTACTTCAAGGGCCATATGCTGGGGAAGATCCAGGAGTCAGTGATTGAAGACATGGGTGTTTTCAGTGTAGCCAGTTCACTGGAGAAGAGGGCCAGCTTGGTGATCATGCCACAGGGCTGAATGCCTGACAACTAATTTAGCTTAGTCTTTAAGTGTGAAACACAATAAATTCCATTCAGTCAACTAATGCAGCTACCTCAGACTGGAGATGGATTGGTAGGTGGTGGGCAGCTATGACATCACACCAAATTGGGAGAGATTCTTCTGAGCCCCGGGGCCCTTCCTGTCTTGGGAACAGAGTTAGGGCCCCCATGTAGCCGATTCTGCACCTCTCAAGCTAGTACCTAAATTGCTCTCAACTGCTGCATTGGAGTCAAAGTCTGAGAGTTAAAGTAATGTTCGGTTTCCAATCCAGGTGACTTCTGAACATGCAGTTCAGCAATAGTCAGAGGTCTGACTTAATTCATTATTCTAAAAGATTTATATGGCTGCCCGTCTTAAAATACAACTCTGGGTAGTATAAAACCCCAGAATAATCTATCCTCTCTCTCTTTCTCTCTCTTCTATCTATCCTATCAGTCTATCAACTATCGATCTGTCCTCTATGATCTATTGTCCACCTATCTCATCTGTCTGTCTGTCTGTCTGCCTGCCTATCTAATCTAATCTAATCTAATCTAATCTAATCTAATCTAATCTAATCTAATCTAATCTAATCTAATCTAATCTAATCTAATCTAATCTAATCTAATCTAATCTAATCTAATCTAATCTAATCTAATCTAATCTAATCTAATCTAATCTAATCTAATCTAATCTAATCTAATCTAATCTAATCTAATCTAATCTAATCTAATCTAATCTAATCTAATCTAATCTAATCTAATCTATCATCTAGCTGACAAGTCCATATATATACACAGTGGTACTTCTACTTAAGAACTTAATTCGTTCCGTGACCAGGTTCTTAAGTAGAAAGATTTGTAAGTAGAAGCAATTTTTCCCATAGGCTTCAATGTAAAAGCAAATAATGCATGTAAACCCATTAGGAAGGAAATAAAAGCTCAGAATTTGGGTGGGAGGAGGAGAAAGAAGAGGAGGACAGTCGCTACCGAAGGAAGAAGGTGAAGTGGGCGGAATCAAAATCCAAAACTTTAAAGCTTAAGAAAAAAAGAAGGACTCTGAGGCAGCGAGGAGGAGCACGCGCCTCCCATATACCCAGCACAAGGCTGCCTCCCATACACTGTGCCAGAGAGAGAAACCCAGGCAGGTGAGAGAGGAGAACCTACTGTTCCTTTGACTGAAAGGCAGCTGCTGATGCTGCTACCTGCTTCCTCTTCCTTTCCATGCTGAAGGGTTCTCCTCTCCTCTCACTCGTTTGCTTTGGACCTGGCAGCTTTCCTTCACTGTGCCCCCTTTTACCTTTCTGCACCCAGATGCTCTTGGAGGCAACCTCACGCCGGGTGTATGGGAGGCAGTGTGAGGGAGTCACCACAGTGAAGTGGTTTATTCCCTCTCCAAGCAGCCAGAGAAAGGAAAATGCTTCGTTCGCTCTGGGCTGCCCAGAACGAAGGGAGCGTTTCTTTTCTCTGGGCACTGGCAGAGCTTTATTCCCTCTCCAAGCGCCCAGAGAAAGGAAAATGTTTTGTTTGCTCTGGACTGCCAAAGCCTCCTTAAGCATCACCGAAAGGCTCCTCTGGCAGTCCAGAAAAGCCCGAGATGGCTGGGATTATTTATGGTGTCTTAGATGTTAAGATGCTGAGGATGTTAGCTGGAATGCCAGTAGCCCAGGTTTGAGACTCAAGCACCATGTGACAAGGTTAGCTTCTATCCTCACCCCAGCTCCTGCCAACCTAGCAGTCTGAAAGCATGCAAATGCAAATAGATAAATATGTACCACTTTGGTGGGAATGTAACAGCACTTAGCGAGGTCATGCTGGCCATATGACTATGGAAATGTTGTCAGACAGCACTGGCTCAATGGCCTTGAAATGGAGATGAGCACCACACCTATATTCGGCAATGAATAGTGGAGTAAAATTTACAGGGACTCCTTTACCTTTACCTTTTTTATACTATCATCATCATCTACATAAACTATTAAAACAAAATACAATCTGGTGCTTTAGTCATCTCTTTGTGATGCCCCCCAAACCAACCCAAGCTCACTTCCCCAATCTACTCTAGGTGAAAAAGCAAAACAAAAACCAGGCCTTGAGGGCTTTCTGGAAGACTGAAAGGTGGGTCTTGTTGGATCCTAGGTGGATAATTTTTCTACAAAGTGGGTCAGCCGCAGAAAAGCCAAGATTCCACTATATGACAGCATTTCTGGAAGGAACCTGGAATGTATCCATCCTATCTGATCTGGAAGATGGGTAGATATTCTCAGGGAAAGGTGATCTTGCAGATACCTGGGTCTGTCCACGTAGGGCTTTAAAGACTTTGGCCTTTGGTAGCAAAATGCCTTGGTTCAGCCTCATATACAGTATCTTTATCTGCAAAACAGTATAGGAAAAGAAATGTGATAGCTCTTGAAATAATGGCAAAATCAGAAAGCAGATGCGTGTGTATTTATATATGTACCCACACCCTTTAGACATTTCTATACAGGAAGAAATCACATTTACAGATCTCAATATTTGCAGAAGCTTATCTATATTTTCCCAGTGCACTTAAAATAAAATTAACCAGCATAACTTTTATTTACAGAGAAAATAGCTGAAAATATACAAGCTAAGACTAAAGATTGTTTGGTGTCGCATACATCCCGGTTCTGTAGGACAAGGTTTGTAGTATCTCTGGGGGCAGGGCTAGGTAAAAGCTGTTCAAAGTAGTTACTTTCTTCTGATTGCTTCATAGTTTAAAAGCCTGATTCCTGACATAAATAACCGATTGAGAATGTTGTTAAATTCTGGCTCGTGTAAACCTTGTTCAGAAAAGGAGTGTCATGTTCCAAAGTTGATCAGTGGGATAATTGAAGTGAAACACAGAAGAACACAGCTTTTGGGGGAAAAGTAAGTCTATCACACTGTTTAGACAAATGAGTTAGGAATGGCAGCATTTCGCTATTTAATGTAAAATAACTTTTGCATTTCGGCTTACGGGGACAGAATGAATCTATTACTTGAAATGTGGATAAGGAGGAGTTGCAGCCTGGTGAACCTTTGGCAAAAGACTGTATTTGCACACAAGGAGTAGGAGAAGGAGGAAGAAGAAGAAGAAGAGGAAGGAGGAGTAGGAGTAGGAGAAGGAGGAAGAGGAGGAGGAGAAGGAGGAAGAAGAAGAAGAAGAGGAAGAGGAAGGAAAGGGAAGGAAGAAAGGAGAAGAAGAAGAGGAGGAGGAAAAGGAGGAGGAAGAAGAGGAGGAGGAGAAGGAGGAAGAGGAAGAAGAAAGGAAGAGGAGGAAGAAGGGTGAGGAGGAGGAGAAGAAGAAGAAGAAAAGAAGAGGAAGAGGAAGAGGAAGGAAAGGGAAGGAAGAAAGGAGAAGAAGAAGAGGAGGAGGAAAAGGAGGAGGAAGAAGGGGGAGGAGAAGAAGAAGAAGAAGAAGAAGAAGAAGAAGAAAGGGGAGGAGAAGAAGGAAGGAAGGAAGGAAGAGAAGAGGAGGAGGAGGAGGAATTATTTTCTTATTCACATTGGTTATCTGCTTTATACCTTTTGGCTATTTGAGCAATGAATCCTTTGACTGGATCTAAAGAGCCTCAGACCCCCCCCCCCCACTTTCTGCCTGCCTGTTTTCACTGGAAATGCCAGATTGAATATAAGAACTATAAGCATGACATGAGTTGTGATTTCCCTTCATCCCATTGTTTATCCTGGATTTACGGCAAATAAAACAAACCAGGAGTTGCCCTGTTGAAGCAGAGGCCTTGCTATCTCAACCTTGGCCCAGTTTTGTATACTTAGAATTGGCGGGAGACTCATGCCAGGATAATTCCAAATATGGCTGCCAGGCAGCAGATGACCAAGAAAATGCTTCTTTGGGTTGGCAGGGCAGACAGCACCTATTAACAAGACGGATTG